>NC_137801.1:76672128-76947128 GCF_963383645.1 Muscardinus avellanarius | reverse complement strand
TTAAATGGAAAGATATCTGATGAGAAATCATGCAAACTTGAGAGAGACAGAGAAAGAGAAGCAGTACCCCTTTTTTGAAAATCACTTGACTCATGGTAGAAGTTAATACTTTATTGTAATAATAATGTCTTATCTGTCACCCGTACTGTTTTCCTGTGATACTCAGCACTCTCCAATAATGTAGGCAATCATAATAAATTTAAAATGAGTTTGGGAAAGTGCCAATGAGACAGGGAACATGATTTTTCAAGAATGGCCAATATTTTCTAGATGCAGTAGTTGAGCAGCTGAGTTAGGAAATTTATATCAGAAGTTATTTTCAATAGAGAGCATACTTGCCATCAGATTTACTATTAAAGATTACAAAAATATCTTCTTTATCTACTGGGACTCTTAATAGATACCAAATACTCTTGTAGCTTATCATTAATGAGTCTATAAAGAATAGAACAGGAGGTTGTCCTTCCTTATAGTAATTAAAGTATTTCTATAGCCACAAGGGAGATGTCTGTGTCTGTAATAAGGTGAGTGATCCCATTATGCTTGATAATGTAGATTTTAGAATATTTCTTCTTAATTAGTCAATCATGCAACTTTAAGTCTTAATAAGATTCTACCAATAAAAGAAGTTCAGGTATATTAATTACTTTTTAAAGGTGAGTAAATATATACATTATATTTAAGTGGATTACTACATGAATTCTGTTCTATCTACTAAGTGAAAGTAGAGAAGATATATTTAGAAAAGTCGGATCTCATAAATTCTCCCATCATTTTTTATTTAGAATATAATCATTGAAGAGAACAAGTTATCATAAAATATCTTAAGCAATTGGCTGGGTGATTTTTCATACAGAATTGTGAAATCACTGATAGTAGAATTTTCATCAAATATTCTAAATTCATAAGGTAGCATAAAATACTGTATTTATTGCACATTTCTGCAGCACATATACTAAAATTGGAATGATACAGAGATTAGAATAATCCCTGTGCAAAGTTGACACACAAATTTCTGTATCCTTCTATATTTTTAGACATCGACAATGAACATTATAAAACACTAAAGAAATAAATTGAAGAAGTTCTCAGAAGATGAAAAGATATCCCTTGTTTAATTAATTAATTAATTAATTAATTTATTTTGTGGCTCTTGGGATGGAACCAGAAGCATTGACCTCTGAGCTATACCCCCTGCCCAATTTTTTATTTTTTATTTTGAAACAGGGTCTCACTGAGTTGCGAAGGGCCTCACTAAGTAGCTGAGGCTGTCCATGAACTGTGATTCTCCAGTCTCAGCCTCCTAAATGCTGGGATTACAAGTGTGCACCACCACGCCCGGCTGATATCCCTTGTTTTAAAATAAGTAGAGTGAACATTTTTAAAATAGCCATTCTATCAAAAGTGATCTACAAACTTAATGCAATTTCTATCAAAATGCCAATGTCATTCTTTACACAGTAAAATAAAAATCAGTACTAAATTTTATATGAAAAAATAAAGGACTCAGAATAGGCAAAACAGTTCTCAGCAATAAGAACCAAACAGAATGCATCAAAATATTTGACTTCAAATTATGCCATAGAGCCATATTAATAAAAACATCATGGTATTGGCACCAAAACAGACAAAGACCACTGGAACATAACGGAAGACAAATATACCTACATACTTATAGCTAATTGATTTTGACAAAGGTTCCCAAAACATACATTGGACAAAAGACATCTTTTCAAACAAAGGTGTTGGAAAGCCAGGCGTGGTGGTGCACGCTTGTAATCCCAGCATTCGGGAAGCTGAGACCAGAGGATAGTGGTTCGTGGACAGCCTCAGCTACTTAGTGAGGCCCTTTGCAACTCAGTAAGATCCTGTTTCAAATAAAGAATAAAAAATTGGGCAGGGGTTGTAGCTTGGAGGTCAAATACCTCTGGGTTCCAGCCTTAGACCCGAAAAACAAAAATGGTGTTGGAAAAAGTAGTAATCTATTTCTAGAAAAATAGATTTAAATCCCTGCCTCTCACCCTGCATAAATCAACTCAAGATAGACAAAAAAAACCTAGAAATTAGACTAGAAACTCTGAAATTACTAGAGTAGGGCATAGGTCCAATATGTCAACATACCAGTACAGGTAGACAATTCCTTAATATGACCTCCAAAACACAAGAAATCAAAAGAAGAACTAATATGTGGGATGGCATTAAGCTAAGAAGTTTTTGTTCATAAAAGAAAATCATCAGGATTCAAAACAGCCTACAAAATAGAAGAAAATATTTGTCAGCTATTCTTCTGATAGAGGACTAATATATAAAATTTACAAAGTATTTAAGACAACACAAAAAAACATATTGCCCAATAAAAATCGGCAATCAAACTGAATAGACATTCAGAAAAATAAGAAATACAAATGGCCGGTATATGAAAATATGTTCATCATCATTAGCAATCATAGAGATGTAAATCAAAACTACACTGAGATTCAATTCCATTGAAATTCCATCTAATTTCAATTAGCAACCAGGAAGAAGTCAAACAATAAATGCTAGACAGGCATGGTGAGGTATGCTTATAATCTTAATACTTGGGAAGCTGAAGCAGAAGGATAGCAGTTTGTGGCTAGTCTCAGCTACATAGTGAGGCCCTCTGCAAATTAGTGAGACCCTGTCTCAAAATAAAACATAAAAAATAGGGCTGGGGGTATAGCTCAGAGGTAAAATGCCACTGGATTTAATCCCTAGTACTGAAAAAAAAATGATGAAAAAGACGTAGGGAAATAGGAACTCTCCTACATTGTTGGTAGGATTGCAAATTAGTGAAGCAATTATGGAGACTAGTGTAGAGATTCCTCAGAAAGCTTGAAATGAATCCACTGTAAGTTCCAGCTATATCACTCTTGGCTATCTTTCCAAAGGGATTGCAATCAGAATATATAGTAATGTATGCATATTCATATTTATAGCAGCACAATTTGTAATAATCAAATTATGGAAGAAACCTAGGTATCCATCAACAGATGGATGGATTTCAAAATTATGAGATATACACACAATGGAATTCTACTCAGCAATAAAGAACAAAATTCTGCCATTTCCAAGAACATCGATGGACTCGGGAATCATTAAATGAGATTAGCCAGTCACAGAAAGTGAATGGACATATGTTTTCTCTCATATGGGGAAGCTAGAGAGTAGTAGGGATACCAGAAAGTCTTTAAATAATGAGAAAAATTCACAGTAGAGTGAGGAAGTTGGTTTAGGTGAAAGTGGGGGAAGGAGGAAAAGAGAACTAATGAAGGTAATACTTCCATTTATATTATGTACCCTTGTAAGAATACCAGTGCTGATCTCAATAGCATATATGGGGAAAAGGAAAGAGGGAAGGAACATTCAGCAAGCTCACCAAGGATTATGGGCATGTATGTCATGGTCACCATGAATTGCAATATGATATGAAACTATAATTCACCAATAAGCATATCAAATTAAAAAAAAGAAAAGAAGGTAACTACTATCTTTCTTAGGGCAGGGTAATTAAATAATCATGTCTAGAGATGTTCTCTAAAAGCATAATGCTACTTCAACTATTTAAAATACAAGTGGGGGCTTTTTGAAATTAAAATAATTCTAGTGTATATAAAAATACTGTATCAAGTCAAATAGCACTTGCCTACTCTTTTGAGTTCAGTTTCCATTCAAAAAGTTTACATTCAAATTTTCTAAATAATGTACCTTGTTTTCTAAAAAAAACTTTGAGGCTTACAGAAAAATTGATACTTTATATAGATTTTTTTCCATATACCCAACATCTTGACTTTGTGTGGTAAATATATTACAACCTATAGACTGATATCGATATGTTATTATTAGCTAGAGTTTGTAGCATACCTTGAATTTTACTTTGGCTTTTATAGCTCCATGGGTTTTAAAAAGTCATGTTCTCATCTATCTACCTTTACAGTTCAGTGCAGAATAGTTTGTTTTAAAAATTCCCTGTGCTTTATCGATTTATTCTCAGCCCCCCCAAACATCTGGCTATCATTAAACTTTTTATTGTCTCTTCTGTTTTGTATCTTAGAATTTTTGTCACATAGTTATAATCCTATCATATATCACTTTTTCAGAGTGGCACTTTTTTCACTTAGAAATATTCATTTCAGCTCCCTTCTTATTTTTTTCATGGCCTCATAGATCATTTCTTTTTATTGTATAGTTTGGAGAGTAATATATAAAGCTGTTAAAATATTTGTGTGGAGATTTGTTGATGGGAGTAATTTTCAACTACTTGTTAAATACTTAGAATGTAATTGCTGAGTGGTATGCTGAGATTGTGTTTAGCTTTTTAATTGATTGCACCATTTTTCATTCTTGTCTGCGATAAATAAGAGTAATTGCTGTTCTGTATCCTCACTAGCATTTGGTGTTCTTTGAATTTTGGATATTAACCATTCTGATAGCTGTGTAGCAGTATTTTATATCAGTTTGATAGTCTATAATGACATTTGATGAGTACTTTTGGTCATTTGTAAATATTTTAAATTAATTATTTTATGGTACTGGGAACTGAGTCTAGGGGCATTATAACACTCTGATATATACCCCCAGCCTTGTTTTATTTTTTATTTCAAACAGAGTGTCCCTAAGTTGCTGAGACTGGCCTTGAATCTGCAATCCTAGTTTTCAGCCTCCTCAATACTGGGATTACAGGCATCAGCCACAATGCCTGACTCATTTATAAATCTTTGATGAAGATTTTTTACCAAAATTTGTCTTACAATAATTTCATGTTTTCATTATGCAAATGTTGCTTCTAGTCTAGGACTTATATTTTCATTTTCTTTATTTAAAAATAATCTTTACTTTTAAAAGTTAATATATGCACTACAGGAAACAAAAGCACAAAAAGCAAAGAAAAAAAGTCATCCAGTCATAAGTAGCTTAGTTGGGTGTGGCCCTCCACTCCTGTGTACACATACACAGCATGCCGTTTGTATGATTAAGATTGTAGTATGTATCGTGCTTTTCCACACATCAATATTCAATTCAAAAATCCCAAAGCTACAAGAGCATTTTCAATAACCAAGGATATAGTGCACCAACTCAACCTGTTTTTTAAAAAAATGTAATTCTGCCTTCTTGGAACAAAAAGTTCACTGAAGATAGAAATAGCAACAGGCCTTTGGACAAGCATATTGGCAGAGTTGAGTAAAATACTGCATTCCCTTAATGCAAGGACTTTCCTAAGTGAATAATGCTTCAGTTGTACATAAATATATATCACCAAACCATGGTCACTTACATTATGTCCTACATTATCTTAAAAAAGTTATAATTTTACATTTTACACTTACATCTTTTTTTAATTTTTTTTAATTGGTGCATTGTAATCATACATGACATTGGAATACAAGACTTAAAAGGATATACAAGCATAAATCATCCAATTAGCCCTCATCCAATCCCCATCCCATTCCCTCCCCCTCCCTCGATCCCATGCTTGATTGGTGATTATCTTTAATACATTTGTTTACATACTTCCTGAGTTTTAAAGAGGTTCCATCCTCCCCCATCCCATCTCCTCTGACTGGTCACCTTAATTGCTTCTCTATAGGGCCCTTTCTGCAACTCGACTTCCTCCTGTTACCCCTTTCCTCCTATATTTTGCTAGTTAGGGGAAGCATTTAGTTTTTACTTTCTGTGATATTTCTCTGTGCATGCTGCATTGCAAGTTCTGATGCCACTCTTGATGTCTCCAGTAGAGGCCTGGCCACCCGGAGGACTCTGATCCCGACCTCGCTGGCTCCACCACTAGCCTTGCTTCATGGGAGGCTCTGATCCTGGCCTCGCTGGCCCCCACACAAGCTTATCCCCTTGGCTGGCTCCGATCTGGGCCTCGGAGGCCCCAACACTGGCCTTGCCTCACAGCAGGCTTCGATCCCTGTCTCACTGGCCTGGCACTGGCCTAACCCCTCAGCAGGCTCCAATCCTGATCTTGGAGGCCCCAGTACCCACCTTGCATCAAGGCTGGCTCCGATCCTGGCCTCACTGAACCCAGCACCGGCCTAACCCCTTGGCAGACTCTGATCCAGGCCTAGGAGGCCCCAGCATGGCCTTGCCTCACGGCAGACTCCGATCCCCGTCTTGCTGGCCCCGGCACTGGCCTAACCCCTTGGCAGTCTCTAATTCTGGCCTTGGAGGCCTCAGTAGTTGCCTTGCCTCACTGCAGGCTCTGATCCTGGCCTCGGAGGCTCCAGCACTGGCCTTCCCTAATGGCAGGCTCCAATTCTGGCCTTGCTGGCCCCGGAACCAGCCTAACCCATCAGCAGGCTCCAATCCAGACCTCAAAGGCCCCAGCACCGGCCTTGCCTCATGGCAGGGTCAGATCCCAGCCTCGCTGGCCCTGGCACCAGCCTTACCCCTCAGTAGGCTCCGATCCCAGCCTCGGAAGCCTCAGCACTGGCCTTCCCTCGTGGCAGGCTCCAATCCTGGCCTCGCTGGCCCTGGAACCGGCCTAACCCATCAGCAGGCTCCAATCTGGACCTCAAAGGCCTCAGCACCAGCCTTGCCTCACAGCAGGCTCCGATCCCGGCCTCGCTGGCCCCGGCAATGGCCTAACCCCTCAGCAGGCTCCAATCCCAGCCTCAGAGGCTTCAGTAGTGGCCTTGCCTCACAGCAGGTTCTAATCCCAGCCTCGCTGACTCTGGCACCAGCCTAACCTCTTGGCAGACTCCTATCCTGGCCTCGGAGGCCCCAGTACTGGCTTTGCCTCATGGCAGGCTTCGATCCCGAGCTCGCTGGCCCTGGCACCAGCCTTTCCCCTCGGTAGGCTCCAATCCCAGCCTCAGAGACCCCAGCACTGGCCTTGCCTCGTTGCAGGCTTGGATCCCTGCCTCCTGGCCCTGGCACTGGCCTAACCCATCAGCAGGCCCAATCCAGGCCTCAGAGGCCCCAGCACCAGCCTTTCCTCATGGCAGGTTAGGCCTTGCTGGCCCCAGCACCGGCCTAACCCCTCGGCAGGCTCCGGTCCCCGCCTCAGATGCCCCAGCACTGGCCTTGCCTCATGGCAGGCTCCAATCCCAGCTTTGCTGTCCCCGTCACCAGCCTCACCCCTTGGCAGGCTCCTATCCAAGCACCCTCTTCACTCAGCAGGTTGTCCCACTTTCTCGAGGGTGCGTGGTAGTGGCATTCTGCCTCTGGGATTATTTCTTAAAAAGTTCTAGGTATATTGCATCAGAACTCTGCCTCCCCTGAGTACTTGCCGCTGCCATTGGCACTGCCTCCACCATTTCAAATCTTTCCCAAGCTATTTTACCACACTGCATGTTGTCCAGTGTTCCTAAGCATGCGCGATGGTAGCATTCCACCTTTGGGGTAATTTCTTCACAAGATCAGGGTGGGTTGGATCCGATCTCTGCCTCTCCCAAATACAAGCCTCCACTGCCATCACGGCCACCACTGCCCACACCACCTTCCTCCTAGGTCTCCACTAAACTCTTTTGTTAACAGGCAATGTCTAGAATTCTTAAGGATGTAGAGGAGAAGGAGTCCTCTTTGGTGGGGATTTTTTCCAAAAGTTCCAGTTCAGTTGGATATGTTTTGTTTGCATTTTTAGTATCCTGGCTGCCGCTGAGGCCATCATGACCCGCTCCAATATTTTTCTTTTCCTTTTTTTTTTTTTTAAATAAGAGAAGACAGTATGTGTGGTTTGAGAAAGTTGTGGCTATCAGGCACCTGGTAGCAATGATTATTTTTTCTTTCCTTGCTTCCAAAAGCAGAGTTCAACAGTCTCACCGTGCAGAGCAGATTCTACTATTCTAAGCGCACCATGGCCTGGTGTAGCACATCAGAGCTGCCGCAATTAGGTCTCCTGTTTGGTACAGGACCTCCCAGAACTTGGGCTCGGCCTCCTGCACAACACCATGCCTTCCCAGAGGGTAGGCCGTGCCGCCCGCCGCCCAGGGCCCAGGGCCCAGGGCCTTGTAGCCGGGGACCTCCGGACCTTGGTGGGGGGAGGCAGGCGTGCCCTGCTCAATCCCCGCCCGTGGGCCCAAGGCCTTCCGGCCCACCGAGGGCCTTCCAGGGGTGGGGGGCCGATGTGTTCTGCTCAACCCCTCCCCAGGGGCCAAGGGCCCTGAGGCCCAGCTGCCGAACCTTCCTGGGGGCAGGCTTGCCAGCTCAACCCTTGCCTGGTGGCCCCAGGACCCTGCGGCCCAGCCAGGTCCTTCCAGGGGCTAGGCGTGCCCCTACACATACATCTTTATCTACTTTGATTTGATTTCTAAAACAAAAGATCTACATTATAATTTATAGTTTACTATGTGAATGTTTAATTTTCATAGTAATATTTGTTAAAGACTTCTTTCTTCATTATTTTGACTTTGGCAAAAACCAGTTGGACATATATATTTTTGTTTTGTTTTTATTGGTTTTTTTTTTTGCAGTACTAGAGTTGGAACTCAGGGGCATTCTACCTCCAAACTACACCCTCCAGCCCTATTTTTTATTATTTATTTTGAAACAGGGTCTCTGAGTTTCAAAGGGCCTCACAAAGTAGCTGAGGATGTACTCGAGCTGAGATCCTCATGTCTTAGCCTCCCGAATGCTGGGATTACAAACGTGTGCCACCAAGCCTGGCAGTTGACTTTATTTGTGTGGGTCTCTTTCTCAGCACCTATTGGACTCTATTGCTTTCTCTATTCTGTTACCGGTACTACACTATCTTGATTATTATAGTAAATCTTGAAATCGAGTAGTAGGGTCAGCCCTCTAACTTTGTTATTCTTCAGTGTTGGTTATTTTGTGTCTTTTGACATTCCTTATAAAATTTAGAATTAGTTTTTTAATATTCAAAAACAAACTCATTTTTCTTTAATACACTTTTACCGGTGCATTACAATTATACATCATGATTTGATTTAGAATGATAGAAACACACACACACACACACACACACACACACACACACACACACAACCTTTGATGTGTTTCCTTCCAGATGCCACCCCACTTGCTCCCCATTGCCACCCATTTTGAGAATGGAATTGATAACTTTATACATGTACATAGTAGTAGTTGAACTGCTTTCTTCATGGTGTCTCCCTTTCCCCTTACCGCCTCTCTCCTCAAATCCCCTTTCTCTAGCCTACTGGTATCTATTCTCCTTTATCCAAAGTTTCTTTTCTTTCTTATTTTCATTGTATCTCCTACACATGAAAGAAAACACATGCCACTTCACTTTCTGAGACTGGCTCATCTCACTTAGCATAATATTCTTTAGTTCAATCCACTCTCCTGTAAAATGACACAATTTTACTCATCTTTATGCTGAGTATGACTACATTGTGTGCATATAACACACTTACATGATCTATTCTTCTGTTAAAGAACATTCAAATTTCACAAAAGAACTCTGAATATATAATTTAATATCAAAAGTTACTATTACTGGTCTATATGTTTCTCAATGTGAGTTTATATAAGTTTCCTAAATCTGGGAGTATGAGAGTTAACAGAGTAATTTGAATTTTCAAGTGATCTCTGCTGGTAAATAAGAAAACAATTGTTTTTTGTACATTAACCTTATATCCCGCAACATTGACATAAGTATATATTCTCTCCAGGAGTTGTTGGGCTTTGTAATTTCAGTTTTGAAAAGTTATTAATTATTGATTCTATTTCTTTTCCTCTTTTTTTTTTTTTGGTGTTGGGTGTTGAACCAAAGGAAATTATACTTTTGAGCTACACGCACAGCCCTTTTTTATTTTGTTTGAAACAGGATCTTGCTAGGTTGCTAAGAGTCTTGCTAAGTTGCTGAGGTGGGCCTCAAGCCTGTAATCCCTGACTCAGCTTCCCAAGTATTGGGGTTATAGTTATGCACCACCATGTCCAGCTGGTCCTAATGCTTTAATAGGTAGGGATTAGTTTATTGTATTGTCATCTTCCTTTGTGCAAATTTTGGAAGTTTATATTTTTCTAATAGTTGTTCCATTTCATATAAGTCATGAAATTTGTGGGCATAGAGTTGTTCACGATATTCATTTATTTTTTTAAATTATGGTGCATGGAGTACAACATGGTAGAAACATAGTAATGATAACCTCTTCTTCCTTTATGATCTTAGTGACTTACATCTCTTTCTGTTGATGTTATGCTGCACTAGATCATCATCTATTTCATTGGCATTTGCATTAAAACCAGCTTTGGGTTTCATTGATCTTTCTGTATTGTTTTCTTATTGTCAATTTAATTGATTTCTGTTGTTACATTTTCTACATTGTTTTAGGCTTGATTTAAGCTTACAATTCTTTTTCTTTTTTAGTTTATAAACCTGGAATCGTAGATGATTGATTTTAGAATTTTCTTCTTTGGTTATAGACTCAGTGTCATAAATTTCTCTCTAAAACCGCATTCAAAACTTTTGATATGTTCTGCTTTATTTTTACTTTGTACAAAAGAAATGTTTTTTAATTTTCTCCTGAGACATTTTGTTGAGCTATATATTATTTAAAAGTATGTGGCTTGATCTCCAAATATTCTGGTATTTTCAATGAATTTTCCACTATTTATTTCTAATTTAATTGCTATGCTTTGAGAATACATTCCATATGATTTCTATCTTTATGATTTTAAGGGATATTTTATTGTCAAAAATCAGCCATTTTTGCTAAATATTCCTTGTTAGGTTCAAGAGAATGTATATTAGGCTATTGTTAAATGAGACCTTTTTATTTATTATTTATTATTTTTTATTTTTTTGCAGGTCTGGGAATGGAAGCCAGGGGAATTCTATCTCTGAGCTACATCACCTGCCCTATTTTTTATTTTATTTTTGGTGGTACTGGGGATGGAACTCTTCTACCTCCAGGCTACACTCCCAGACTTTTTATATTTTATTTGGAAACAGGGTCTCTTAAGCCAGCAGGACTGGCTTCGAACCTACTTGATCCTCCTGTCTCTGCCTCACAAGTGCAGGGATTACAAGCATGCACCCCCAGCCTGGCTACTTTTTATTCTTTGTTTTGAGACAGGGTCTCACTAAGTAGCTGAGGCTGTCTGCAAACTGTGGTCCTCCAGTCTCAGCCTCCCAAATGCTGGGATTACAAGCGTGTGCCACCACGCCCAGCATGAGAAATTTTTTTAAAATATATTTTTATTGGTGCATTGTAGTCAAACATCACAATGGAATACAAAACTTGTTAGGATATCCAAGTACACATCATACAATCGACCTTTATCCAATCCCCATCCCACTCCCTTCACCTCCCTCAATTCCATGCTTGATTTAGTGTTTAACATTGATATATTTATTTATGTACCTCATGTGCTTTAAAGAGATTCCATCTTCCCCCATTCCATCCCCTCTGATTACTCACCTTAATTGCTCCCCCATAGGGCCCCTTCTTCCATTAGATTCCCTCCCATTACCCATTTTTAATAGTTTTGCATATTAGGGAAAGCATCCAATTTTTTTATTTTCTGTGATTTTTCTTAGTGTATGCCACTTTGCAAGTTCCAATCCCACTCTTAAAGGCCTAGTCACCCAGTAGACTCTGCTCTCGGGTTCACTGGAGCCAGTACTGACCTTGTCTTGTTGCAGGCTCCAATCCCAGCCTTAGAGGCTCCAGCACTGGCCTTGTCTTTAGGCTAGCTCCTATATCAGCCTCGTTGGCTCCAGCTCCAGCCTCACATAATGGCAGGCACTGATCCCGGCCTTACTGACCCCAACACTGGCCTCCCCCCCTCAGCAGGCTCTGATCCCAGCCTCCAAGGCACCGGCACCAGCCTTGCCTCATGGCAGACGCCGATCCTGGCCTCACTGGCCCTGGCACCAACCTCACCCCTCCGCAGGCTATGATCTCTGCCTCTGAGGCCCCCAAAATAGTCCTGTCTCATGGCAGGCTCTGATCCCAGCCTTGCTGGCCCCGAAACCGGCCTCACCCCTCTGCAGGCTCCAATCTCTGCCTCCGAAGCTCCAGCAATGGTCCTGCCTCACAGCATGCTCTGTTCCTGGCCTCACTGGCCCTGACACTGGCCTCAGCCCTTGGCAGGCTCCAATCCCAGCCTCGGAGGCCACAGCACTGGGTTTGCCTTACAGTAGGCTCCAATCCTGGCCTCACTGGTCCCGACACCAACCTCAATCCTTGGCAGGCTCTGATCCTGGCCTCGGAGGCCCCAGCACTGGCCTTGCCTCATGGCAGGCCCCAATCCCAGCCTCGCTGGCCTCAACAGCGGCCTCACCACTCAGCAGGCTCTGATCCCAGCTTCCGAGGCCCCAGCACCAGCTTTGCCTCATGACAGGCTCCGATCTCGGCCTCGCTGGCCCCAGCACTAGCCTCATCCCTTGGCAGGCTCTGATCACGATCTCAGATGCCCCAGCACTGGTCTAGCCACCCAGCAGGCTCCTATCCAGGCCTCTGAGGCCCCAACTCCAGCCTTGCTGTCTTGCTGTGCATAGGACTCTGCTCTGCCACTATGAGCAGGTCATCTACAGATGTTCCCCTTTTTTTTTTTTTGGTGGTATTGGGGTTCCTGAAAATCCTTCCACCTCCGGGCTTTACTCCCAGGGACCCACTTTTTAAAATATATATATTTTTTATTTGGAAACAGGGTCTCTCAAGCCAGCAAGGTTGGCCTCGAGCCTTCACGATCCTCCTGTGTCTGCCTCCCAAGTGCAGGGATTACAAGCTTGTGCTTGTGTCTCCCACTCTGCACAGAGGAGCGTGGTGGCCATGAGGGCTGATGACTCCCAGAACCCGCAGTGTGGTGGCCCACCTTGACCATGTGGGGCTCCCTCTGAAACCTCCCAAACCCTTTTACCACTTCTCATGTTGTCCAAAAATCCCAATCATGTGTGGGAGGAACAGTCTATTTTTGGGGAGATTTTCTCAGAAGTTCATGGTAGACTGGACTGGATCTGACTGCCCCTTCAAACTCTGGTCACCACCACCGCTGCTGCTGCCACTGCCATCTCAGTTCTCTCCTGAACATCCACACAGTTTGTTTTCCAGAATTCCCGAGCATGTGCAGCATTAGCAGTATACATTTGAGGATATTTCTTTAAAATTATGATGTGGATTGGATTGAAACTCTGCCTCTACCAAATGCTAACCACCGCTGCTGTCACAGTCAACTCGGTTCTCTTCTAAGCAGCCTCTTCACACAGCATGTTGTCCCAAGTTCCCAAACAAGAGCAGTGGTAGCATTCTACCTCTGGGGTTATTTCTTCAAAAGATCCAGGTGTGTTGCATCAGATCTCTGCCTCTCTTAACTATTGGCCAATGCCATTGCCGCTGCCTCCACCATCTCAATTCTTTCCCAAACTCCTTTTCCACACTGCATGAAGTCCAGTATTCCTGAGCATGTGTGATGGTAGCATTCCACCTTTGGGGTGATTTCTTCAGAAGAAAAGGATGGGTTGGATCAGATCTCTGCCTCTCCCAAATACAAGTCTCCACCACCACTGTAGCCACTGCTGCTGCCACCGCCTTCCTGCTAGTTCTCTGCTGAGCTCACTCCTTATAGATGATGTCCAGAATTCTTAAGCATGTAAGGAAAAAGCAGTCCCCCTTTGCAGGGATTTTTGAAAAAGTTTCAGGTAAGTTGGATATGTTTTGTCTGCATCTCCAGAATCCTGGCTGCCGCCACGGACATCTTGAACCCTCTCCAGTATTTCTTCTTCTTCTTCTTCTTTTTTTTTTTTTGAATAAGAGAAGAAGGTATGTGTGATTTGAAGAAGTTGTGGGATCAGGCACTTGGCAGCAATGAATTTTTTCTCCCTTCCAAGAGCGGAGTCCCACAGCCTCACCACGCAGAGCAGGATCTGCTGTTCTAAGCGTACCATGGCCCTGGCGCAACACAGTGGCAGTGAGTTCCTCAGGACATGTGGCTTGGCCTACTGCTCGGTACTGGGCATCCAGGACGCGGGCTCTGCCCCCTGCCCGGCACTGGGGCTTCCAGGGTGTGGAATGGGCCCCGCCCCCGCCCTGGCACCTGGCCTTCCTGGGCTTGGGCTGCGCTACCCGCTGCCCACCCTGCACCGGGGCTTCCTGGATGCAGGCTGGCATGAGAAATTTTTAAATGACAAATTAATTTTATTGATGCTGATATTCAGGGGTTCAACAATTGTTTTTGTGGCACTGGAAATTGAACCTAGGAGCATTCTACCTCTGAGCTACATCCCCAGTCTACTATTTTATTTTTTAATTTTGAAACAAGGTATTGTTAAGATATGATGTGCTGGCCTAAAACCTATAATCATTCTGTCTCTGGCTCCCAAGTACTGAGATTATAAGCATGCATCACCACACTTTCTTTACTTATTTTTTGGTAGGTGGTGGTTATGAAAATTCCAAATTAGAGAAAGCCCCACCATAATATATTTTGGCTGAGCTCAGGGGCACATGCCTGTGATCCAAGTTCTTGGGAGGTTAATAAAGGAAGACCACAGTTTCAAAATCAGCCTTGGCAACTTAGCAAGATCTTCAGCAATTTAGTGAGGCTCTGATTCAAAAATAAAACCTAAAAATAAACTGGGGCATAACTTAGAAGCAGGATGTCCCTGGGTTCAATACCTAGAACAGAAAGTATGTATATAGTAATATAGTTGAGTATCTCCTTTAACTTCTATCAGATTTTACCTGATATATTTGATATACCACTGTAAGGCACATATATATTTTGGTATGTTTTGCCTTCTTGGTGAATTTATCTTTTATTTTATTATTCATGTCCTTTTTATCTGAATCTGATAAGTTTTTTGAAGTCAGTTTTATACAAAAATAATATAGCTACTACTTTATTTTGGTAAATATTATCAAATTATATCTCTCTCCATTTATATAGGTTAATATATTTACTTCCTTTTATTCAATGCAGGTTTCTTTTTTAATATATTTTTATTGGTGCATTGTAGTCAAACATCACAATGGAATACAAGACTTGTTAGGATACTCAAGTACACATCATAAATCAACCTTTATCCCATCCCACTCCATCCCCTTTCCTCAATCTCATGCTTGATTTAGTGTTTAACATTGATATCTTTACTTAAGTACATCATGTGCTTTAAAGAGATTCCATCTTCCCCCATCCCATCTCCTCTGATTGGACACCTTAATTGCTCCTCCATAGGGCCCCTTCTTCCATTAGATTCCCTCCTATTACCCATTTCTTCCTAGTTTTGCATATTAGGGTGAGCATCTGATTTTTTAAAATATTATGTGATATTTCTCTGTGTATGCTGCATTTCAAATTCCAATCCCACTCTTGAAGGCCCCAGCATGAGCCTTGCCCTTAGGCTAGCTCCTATCTCAGCCTCACTGGCTCCAGCTACGGCCTCACCAAATGGCAGGCACCGATCCCGGCCTTGCTGACCCCAGTACTGACCTTGCTGCATGGCATGCTCTGATCCCAGCCTCCGAGGCCCTGGCACCAGCCTTGCCTCATGGCAGACTCCAATCCTGGCCTCATTGGCCCCGGCACCAACCTCACCCCTCCCCTCGGCAGGCTCCGATCTGTGACTCCAAGGTCCCAGCAATGGTCCTGCCTCATGGCAGGCTATGATCACAGCCTTGCTGGCCTGGACACCTGTCTCACCCTTCAGCAGGCTCCAATCTCTGCCTTCAAGGCTCCATCAACAGTCCTGCCTCACGGCAAGCACTGATCCTAGCCTCACTGGCCCCAACACTGGCCTCGCCCTTGGCAGGCTCAGATCCCAGCCTTGGAGGCTGCAGAACCATCCTTGCCTCACTGTAGGCCCCAATCATGGCCTCGCTGGCCCTGGCTCTAGCCTTGCCTCATGGCAGGCTCTGATACCAGCCTCACTGGTTCCGACACCAGCCTCACCCCTCCCTAGGTCCCGATCCTGGCCTCGGGGGTGCCAGAACCAGCCTTGCCTCACAGCAGGCCCTGATCCTGGTCTTGCTGGACCCATCATCAGTCTCATTCCTGGGCAGGCACCGATCCCAGCCTCTGAGGCCCCAGCACCAGCCTTGCCTCAAAGCAGGCTCCAACACCAGTCTCACTGGCCCTGGCACCGGCTTTGCCTCACAGCAGGCTCCGATCCCAGCCTCACTGGTCCCGACACCAGCCTCACCCCTCGGCAGGCTCCAACACTGGCCACGGAAGCCCCAGCACCGGCTTTGCCTCAAGGCAGGCTCCGATCCCTACCTTGCTGGCTCCGGTACCAGCCTCACCCCTAGGCAGGCTCTAATCCTGTCCTCAGAGGCCGCAGCACTGGCTTTGCCTCACAGAAGGCCCCAATCCTGGCCTTGCTGGCCCTGGCACTGGCCTCACCCCTCAGCAGGTTCTGATTCTGGCCTCAGAGGTACCAACACTGGCCTTACTTCATGGCAGGCTCCGATCCTGGCTTCACTGGCCTCAACACCCACCTTGCCTCACAGCAGGCTCCAATACCAGCCTCACTGGTCCTGACACCGGCCTCACCCCTCGGCAGGCTCCAATACTGGCCACCGAAGCCCCAGCACTGGCTTTGCCTCAAGGCAGGCTCCGATCCCTACCTTGGTGGCTCCAGTACTGGCCTCACCCATAGGCAGGCTCTGATCCCGTCCTCAGAGGCCGCAGCACTGGCTTTGCTTCACAGAAGGCCCCGATCCTGGCCTTGCTGGTCCTGACACTGGCCTCACCCCTTGGCAGGTTCTGATTCTGGCCTCAGAGGCACCAACACTGGCCTTACTTCATGGCAGGCTCCGATCCCGGCTTCACTGGCCTCGGCACCCACCTTGCCTCATGGCAGGGTCCAGTCCTGGCCTTGGTGGTCCAGACACTGGCCTCACCCCTCAGCATGCTCTGATCCCGACTTTGGAGGCCCCAGCAATGATCTTGCCTCAAGGCAAGCTCTGATCCTGGCCTTGCTGACCCCGGCACCATCGTCACCTCTTGGCTGGCTCTGTCCCTGGCCTCGGAGGCCCCAGCACCATCCTTGCCTCATGGCAGGCCCCTATCCCAGCCTCGCTGGCCCCGGCACTGTCCTCACCCCTTGGCAGGTTCTGATCCCTGTCTTGGAGGCCCCAACACCGGCCTTGCCTCATGGCAGACCCGATCCCGGCCTCGCTGGCCCCCGAACCGACCTCACCCCTGGGCAGACTTCAATCCCAGCATCACTGGTTCTGGCACTGGCCTAGCCTCCCAGCAGGCTCCTATCCTGGCCTCCGAGGCCTCAGCTCTGGCCTTGCTGTCTTGCTGTGCATCAGGCTCTGTTCTCTGCCAGTATGAGTAAGTCATCTACAGATGTTCCCTTCCCCCCTTTTTTGGTGGTATTGGGGTTCCTGGAAACCCTTCCACCTTCAGGCTCTACTCCCGGGGACCCATATATATATATATATTTGGAAACGGTCTCTCAAGCCAGCAAGGCTGGCCTCGAGCCTGCACGATCTTCCTGTCTCTGCCTCCCAAGCTCGGGGATTACAAGTATGTGCCACCACGCCCGGCCTTCTTCATTTTTTTTTTTTTAAACATGAGGGACCAGTACATGTCTTTTGCAAAAGCTGGGACCCCAGATACCCAGTGACAATAAAATTTTGTCCTTCCTCCAAAGGCAGAGGTCGACAGCTTCACTCTGGAGAGCAGGCTCTGCTGCTCCATACACACCCTGGCCTCCCACTTTGCGCAGAGGAGCATGGTGGCTATGAGGGCTGATGACTCCCAGAACCTGCAGTGTGGCAGCCCACCCCAACCATGTCTGGTTCCTCTGAAACCCCCCAAACCCTTTTACCGCTTAGCATGTTGTCCAGAAATCCTGATCATGTGTGGGAGGAGCAGTCTACTTTTGGGGAGATTTCCTTAGAAGTTCACAGTGGACTGGAATGTATCTGACTGCCCCTCCAAACTCTGGTCACCACCACTGCCGCTGCTGCCACTGCCATGTCGGTTCCCTCCTGAACACCCTTCCCACACAGTTTGTTTTCCAGAATTCCTGAGCATGTGCAGCAGTAGTGGTATATCTTTAAAATTATGATGTGGATTTGTCCCGTCCCTAAGGCTCCGTCCCCAGAGTCCTGGGAAAGAACACACAAATGCCGAGTCTGTTGATGATGCTTCCTTCCTTTAATGCACACAGCAAGCAAATATATATCAGCATCATAACCCCTCCCTCATCACCCCACCAACCCCAAGCCTCCCACAGCTAGGGCATGCACATTTCTAACCCTCTCATAGGCGGGCTGGTGGTAGCACAAGGCGCTGCGTCACTGATCATCCGTAGGGCGCCTGATAGGGCTCACTGCGCAGGCTCAGGGCACCACCAGCCTCGTGAGCCTTGTGACTTGGCAACATGCCTAGGCGCCATCTTGAGCCACCGCCCCATCCTGGTCTAGCCGAGCGGACCCTGACATGAATTGGATTGAATCTCTGCCTCTACCATATGCTAACCACTGCTGCTGCTGTCACAGTCATCTCAGTTTTCTTCCAAGCACCCTCTTCACACATCATGTTGTCTCAAGTTCCCGAGTGTGTGCAGTGGTAGCATTCTACCTCTGGGGTTATTTCTTCAAAAGATCCATGTGTGTTGCATCAGATCTCTGCCTCTCCTGAATACTGGCTGCTGCCATTGCCGCTGCTTCCACCATCTCAATTCTTTCCCAAACTCCTTTTCCACACTGCATGTTGTCCAGTATTTCTGAGCATGCTGATGGTAGCATTCCACCTTTGATCAGGGTGGGTTGGATCAGATCTCTGCCTCTTCCAAATATAAGCCTCCACTGCCACCTTAGCTGCTGCTGCCACCACCGCCTTACTGCTAGTTCTCTGCTGAGCTCCCTCCTTACAGATGATGTCCAGGATTCTTAAACATGTAAGGAAGAAGCAGTCTCCCTTCGTGGGGAATTTTTCCCAAAGTTCCCCATCAGTTGAATATGTTTTGTCTGCATCTACAGAATCCTGGCTGCCACCGCAGCCATCTTGACACCTTGCCATATTTTTTTCTTTCTTTTTTTTTAAATAAGAGAAGACAGTATGTGTGGTTTGAAGAGGTTGTCAGATCAGGCACTCGGAAGCAATGAATTTTTTTCTCTCTTTCAAGAGCAGAGTCCCATAGCCTCACCACGTAGAGCAGGATGTGATGTTCTAAGCACACCACGGCCCCAGCACAGCAGAGGCACTGAGCTCATCCTCCTGCTCAGTACTGGGCCTCCCGGAACATGGGCTTGGCCTCCCGCCCTGCACCGCACCTCCAGGGACCTGGGCTGGGCCATCCGCCTTCAGCTGGCACCAGGCCTCCAGGGACAGGGGCTAGGCCCCCCCCACCTCCACCCAGCACTGGGCCTTCTGGGGGGGAGGCAGACTCTAATGCAGGTTTCTTAAAGACAATATAAAATGGGTCTTGATCAAGTTTATTGATTCACTTAATGGTTAAGTTTTAAAATTAGGTGATATAAATTCAGCAACTTTATTCTTGCTTTTTAAATTGATATTGTTGATTGTACTTTTTGTCTGTGTAAAAACTTGAGAATTAGTTGGTTAATATGTACAACTATATCTAACATTTTGCTGAGAGTTTATTACATCTGTAGGTGAAATTGGAAAGAACAATTAAACAATATAAATTATTCTGATACATGAACACAGTATTTTTCCATATATTAAGATATTCTTTTAATTTTATCATACTTTTTTATTTCTTACTTTTCTCTTATTAGACTTGGATGTATTTTCTAGCACAATTACAAAAGGTAGCTTTACATTTTAATGTTCAATTATTAATGATTAAGATCAGATTAAATTGATGCTTTTACATTTATTATATTCTGTTTTCTTTCTTAACATCTATTTTGTTCTTACTATTGTCTATTTTTGAGATATTTTCTATGTAGTCTTAACATCATGAATTTTTTTTCTTTTTAAAATGTTTCTTTATGTTATTTCTATATCTTATCTTATTTTATAGCTACATCTCAGTCCCTGATAGATGGGGAAGATCTGTTGCAGTAGCAGGATTTGCTGTATGTTTAACAAGTATATTTGGAAATAGAAAATTCCCAGTTTCCAGCTTCCTAATTTTTTATTGTTAGTTAAAGTGACCCCTCCATTTACATTTTCTTGAAGACACTCTACACCAGCAAATCTGGGAAGTGGGGTAAGATAGAGAACAATTAATAAAATGTTTTTTTGTTAAACACAGACTTGCATGTCTATCAATTCATACCAGATTCAAGTTATTATTATTATTATTATTATTATTATTATTATTATTTGTATGGAAGAGTTCACTCAGGGGTTTCTACCTCTAAATTACTCTTCAACTTACTTTTTAATTTTTAAACAGTATATTTTTAAATTGATATTTGCTCTGGAGTCTATGATACATTCATCTCAGTCTCCCATGTATTAGGATTAATTGCATTCTCCATTACTCCTATTTTTTTAATAAATTTTTATTAGTTGTTATATTTAGTGGGTACTGTGTTGAATCTATAGCTGTAGATCACTTTTGGATGTATTGCCATTTTGATAATATTTATTCTGCCTATCTATGAACATGAAAGATTTTTCCATCTTCTAAGGTATCCTTCTATATCTTTTTTCAGTGTTTCATAATTTCCTTCATAGAGGTCTTTTACCTCCTTGATTAAGTTTATTCCTAAGTATTTCATTTTTTTTGGTGGGATATCCTAAGTGGAAGTGTTTTCTGGATTTCTTTTTTTAGTGGATTTATAGTTGGTATACAGAAAAGCTTCCAAATTTTTAAGATTTACTTTGTGTCCAGGAATTTTGCTGAATTTGTTGATCAGTTTTATAAACCTTTTGGTTGAGTTTGTTGGGTCTTCTAAGTATAGTATTGTATCATCTACAAATAGTGAAAGTTTGAGTTCTTTTTTTTCTCCTATTTTTAGTCCTTTGATTCCCTTTTCTTGCCTTATTGCTCTGGCTAGAGTCTCAAGTAGTATATTGAAAAGAAGTGGTGATAATGGACATCCTTGTCTTGTTCCTGTTTTTAAGGGAAATTCTCAAAATTTTTCCCCATTTTAATGTGATGTTGGCTGTGGCCTATTGTAGATTGCCTATATGATGTTGAAGTATTTCCTTATATGCCAATTCTCTGCAGTGCTTTTAGTATAAATGGATGTTGGATTTTGTCAAATGCTTTTTCATCATCTATTAAAATGATCATAGATTTTCGCCTTTGGTTCTGTTTATGTGATAAATTCCATGCATTGATTTTTGTATGTTGAACCAGCCTTGCATCCCTGGGAATTGCTATATTATTGTGAGGTTAAAGGCATACCTACATACATGCATACAGCACTTCTTTGTTTCCCTCCACACCTCACTCCGCCCCCCTCACTTCCCTGTACATGTTAACGAGAATACTAGTGTTACTTTCGTATTTGGACATAATATGACTGTTTTCTTCTTCAGTCCTCCTCTTCCCTCCCCCTTCTTCTTTCCTCCCCTAGTCTTCTTTCACTGTTTTATTGGTCTCATTTATCTAAGTTCTTTATTTTTCCTCTGGCTTCTATATAATTTGGTTCCTCTTAATGGCTAAGTAAAATTCAATTGTGTGTAAATGCACCATGTTTTCTTTATCCATCCATATGTCAAAAAACACTTAAGTTGGTTTCATAAATTGGTTATTGTGAATAGTGTTGAAATAAATATGGGTATGAATGTATCACTGTAGTATTCTGACTTTAATTCTTTGGAAAGATACTGAGGAGTGGTGTAGCTGGGTGTTACAGTGGGCATATTCATTCATTTCATTCTTCCTAAAGATAAGATTTCAGAAGTAAAATATTTAAAACCTAATATATCTTTTCTGTATCATTTCATTTCAATTATATTTCAAATGTTAAAAATATTAGCTTCTTGAAATTTAAAAGACAGACACCAGCCGGGGCCCGGGTCGCGAGACTCTGGGTCCCAGGCCAGACCATGCATAGCACGCCAGACCCCTGGAGAAACCGGGCCCAGTACCCTGGGTCCCGGGTGGGGGTCGCACAAGGCATGCCAGCCAGGGCCTGGGTCGAGGGACGCTGGGCCCCAGGCAGAGTAATGCGGAGCATGCTGAACCCATGGGGAAACCAACTGGATCACAGTGCTACTGAGTGCCTGATCCCACTACCTCCTCAAACCACATATACTGTCTTCTCTTATTAAATAAAAAAAAAAAGAAAAGAAAAAGAAAAAGAAAAAAGAAAAGGAAAAATATCGGAGAGGAGTTAAGAAAGCCGTGGCAGATGCCAGGACACTGAAGATGCAGACAAAACTTACCAAATGCACTGGAACTCATGGAAAAATTCCCCGTGAAGGAGGACTGCTGTTTCTCTATATTGTTAAGAATCTTGGATATCACCTATAAGGAGAGAGTTTAGCAGAGACCAAGGAGAAAGGCGGTGTTGAAAGCGGTTTCCGTGATGGCGGTGGAGACTTGTATTCAGGAGAAGCAGAAATCGGATCCTACCAACCTTATTTTTTTTTTGGAGAAATTACACCAAATATCAAATGCTACCATCACGCATGCTTAGGAACACAGGACAACATTCGGAGTGGAAAAAGAGCCTGGGAAGGATTTGAAATGGTGGAGGCAGGGGCAATGGCAGTGGCCAGTACTCAGAGGAGGCAGAGATCTGATGCATTACACCTGGAACCTTTGAAATAATAACCCCAGAGGCAGAATGTTACCACTACGCACCCTCGAGAACGTGGGAAAATTGGTTGGGCGAAGAGGGTGCTCGGATTGGAGTCTGCCGAGGAGTGAGGCCGGCGACTGACACAGCAAAGCTGGGATTGAAGCCTGCCATGAGGCAAGGCCGGTGCTGGAGCCTCCGAGGCTGGGATCGGAGCCTGCCGAGGGGTTAGGCTGGTGCTGGGTCCAGTAAGGCTGGGATCGGAGCCTGCCGTGAGGCAAGGCTGGTGCTGGGGCCTTTGAGGCAAGGATCAGAGCCTGCTGAGGGGTTAGGCCGTTGTTGGGGCCAGCAAGGCAGAGATCAGAACCTGCCATGAGGCAAGGCCAGTGCTGGAGCTTCGAGACAGTGATCAGAGCCTGCTGAGGGGTTAGGCCGGTGTCAGGGCCAATGGCCGGCATCGGAGCCTGCGGTGAGGCAAGGCCAGTACTGGGGCCTCCGAGGCTGAGATCGGAGCCTGACGAGGGGTTAGGCCAATGCTGGGGCCAGTGAGGCCGGGATCGAAGCCTGCCGTGAGGCAAGGCCGGTGCTGGGGCCTTCAAGGCCGGGATTGGAGGCTGCCGAGGGGTTAGGCCGGTGCCAGGGCCAGCAAGGCCAGGATCAGAGCTCACCATGAGGAAAGGCCGGTGCTGGGGCCTCCAAGGCCTGAATTGGAGCCTGCTGAGTTGTTAGGCCGGTACTGGGGCCAGCAAGGCTGGCATTGGAGCCTGCCGTGAGGCAAGACTGGTGCTGGGGCCTCCGAGGACTGGATAAGAGCCTGCCAAGGGGTTAGGCTGGTGCTGGGGCCAATGGCTGGCATCGGAGCCTGCCGTGAGGCAAGGCCGCTACTGGGGTCTCTGAGGCTGGGATCAGAGCCTGCCAAGGGTTTAGGCTGATGCCAGGGCCAGCGGCCAGCATCGGAGCCTGCCGTGAGGCAAGGCTGGTGCTGAGGCCTCCGAGGCTGGGATAAGAGCCTGCCAAGGGGTTAGGGAAGTACTGGGACCAGCAGCTGGCATCGGAGCCTTCCGTGAGGCAAGGCTGCTACTGAGGCCTCTGAGGCTGGATCGGAACCTGGCGAGGGGTTAGACCGGGTCTAGGGCCAGCGAGGCCATCATCGGAGCTCACTGTTAGGCAAGGCCGGTGCTGGGGCCATCAAGGCCGGGATCAAAGGTCACCGTGAGGCAAGGCCAGTGCTGGGGCATCCGAGGCCAGGATTGGAGCCTGCCGAGGGGTTAGGGCGGTGCTGGGGCTAGCGAGGCTGGCATCGGAGCCTGCCGTGAGGTAAGGCTGGTGCTGCAGCCTCCGAGACCAGGATAAGAGCCAGCCGAGGGGTTAGGCCGGTGCCGGGTCCAATGGCCAGCCTCGGAGCCTGCTGCGAGGCAAGGCCACTACTGGAGCCTCTGAGGCTGGGATCGGAGCCTGCCAAGGGGTTAGGCCAATGCCGGGGCCAGCGGCCAGCATCGGAGCCTGCCGTGATGCAAGGCTGGTGCTGAGACCTCCGAGGCTGGGATAAGAGCCTGACGAGGGGTAAGGCTGGTGCCAGGGCCAGCAGCCGGCATTGGAGCCTTCCATGAGGCAAGGCCACCACTGAGGCCTCCGAGGCTGGATTGGAGCCTGCCGAGGGGTTAGAGTGGGGCTGGGGCCAGCAAAGTCATCATCGGAGCCTGCTGTGAGGCAAGGCCGGTGCTGGGGCCTCCAAGGCCAGGATCGGAGCCTGCCGCGAGGCAAGGCTGGTGCTGGGGCCAATGGCCAGCATCGGAGCTTGCCATGAGGCAAGGCCGCTACTGGGGCCTCCGAGGCCGGGATCAGAGCCAGCTGAGGGGTTAGGCTGGTGTTGGGGCCAGCAAGACCAGAATCAGGGCCTCCCATGAGGCAAGACCGCTGCTTGAGCCAGCGAGGTCTGGATCAGTCCACCGGGTAGCCAGGCCACTACTGGGGCCATCAAGAGTGGGATCGGTACTTGCAACGCGGCATGCACAAAGAAATATAGCAGAAAATAAAAATCAGATTCTTCCCCTAATCAGCAATAACTAGGAGGAAAGGGGCAAGAGGAAGAGGTCGAGCTATAGAAAGGGCCCTATTGTGAAGCAACTAATGTGACCAATCAGAGAGTATGGAATAGGGGAGCATGGAGCCTCTTTAATATGCAGGAGGTACATAAATAAATGTATCAAAGTTAATCACCAAACAAGCATGGGATTGAGGGAGGGGAAGGGAATGGGATGGGGGCTGGATGAGGGCTAATTGGATGATGTGTGCTTGTATATCCTCTCAAGTCTTGTACTCCAATGTGATTGATATATGACTACAATGCACCAATTAAAAAATAATAAAATAAAATGGAAAAAAATAAATAAAAATAAATAAAGAAATAAATAAAAAATTAAAAAAAGAAATTTAAAAGACATTTACCCTTTCCTCCATTGCTCAGTTTTAAAGAATTTTATTTTTGTTTGAAGTCTGTGTAAATATCCACTTCCCATTCCTCATCTCCCACTTTTTTTTTAGGATCTTCTTTTCATTGCCAATTTGCTTAAATTTGAAAACAACTAACCTTAGCAGGACTATTATCTGCTTACTATATTGGGCACCCAGCCATTGAGGGGTGAGATTCCTCAACACCAAACTTTTTTTTTTTTTTTTTTTTTGGTGGTACTGGGGGTAGAACCCAGAGGGTTTTTTTGTTTTTTTTTTTTTTTTACCTCCGGGCTATACTCCCAGACCTTTTTTATATTTTATTTGGAAACAGGGTCTCACTAAGTTGCTGAAAGCCTCACTAAGTAGCTGAAGCTGGCTTCAAACCTGTGCAATCCTCCTCTCTCAGCCTCCCAAGCACGGGGATTACAAGCATGCACCACCACGCCCGGCTCAACACCAAACTTTCAAAACATGTATGTTCATATGTGAGAGTAAAAATTTCATACTGCATAATTTTGATTAGTTTTCTGAATTGATTCTATTTATTACAGGTATAAACAATCATCATCTCAATATCATTTCTATACATATTTGAATGAATAACTAAAATATAAGTTAGGAGACCTAAGAATATTATTCTAATATGCATAATACTTATTTATAATAATACTAATACTGATTTGCATTACTTTTCTAGGTGTTTCATCTATAATATAGAGAAAGTACACAAAATGTGTAAGATGCAGATCTATCAGGGGCTAAGCCTCCAGGAAACTGTCATGACCACATCCATATGACAGACCCTGGCCCAATCTCCTGTCCCTCACTCCAGGGTGACAACAATTGCCACACACTGTAGCCTCTGGCAATTTACAAAACTTCACAATAATGAAGGCGCTCAGGGTATATTCTCTGGTTTCTGACTACATTTGCTAATGTGGCTTTGGAGAGGTTCATTCAAATGCAATGAATAGTTCCTCCTTAATTCATTCTCACTGCTATGTAATATCCAGTTTGGAGGAGATGTGACAGTCCCCGCACCCAACCCGCTGTAGATGGCTACTGTCTTGGGTGTAGCTATTACGGGAAGGCTTACTGGTTCAAGATATTTCTTCTAGGTGGGGACATGGCTCAGTGGTAGAGCTCCTGCCTGGTATGTGTTTAATCCCCAGCACTACAATTAAAACAAAAAGAAAAACGAAAACAAACAATCATTATGTCAGGGTATTTACTGACTTCCTCATGGGTTTTGTTAACAATATCTGAGTTCAATTTTGTCCCTGGATTTCATCTCATCTTTTATCGAATTTAATGTTTCTTTTGATATTTAGGCTTACATTTTAAAATAATATACCTACACTGATATGCTTTAGAGAGTTCCTAATACATTTAGGTCTTACTTTTTTTTTTTTTTTTTTAGGTACTGGGGATGTAACCCAGGGGCATTCTACCTTTGATCTACAACCCCAGCCCTATTTTGTATTCTTTATTTTGAAATAATGTCTCACTGAATTGCAAGGAACCTCACTAAGTAGCTGAGGCTGTCCACAAACTGTGATCCTCCTGTCTCAGCCTCCTGAATGCTGGGATTACAAGCATGCGCCACCATGCCCGGCTAGGGCTCACTTCTTAAGTACAGGATTCCTTCATAGGAAACACAGAGATTTACTGTGTTGAGTCACAAAGCATGTAGACTTAACACCCAGATTTGTCACGATAGCTTCCTCCCCGCAGTGTAAGTATACCATGAATTGTGGTTTAATCAACTAACTTTGACAATATTAGCAAAAAAATGTACAGTCACACTAAAAAATGTATATCATATTTTTTATGTGAAAACACAGTGTACACTCCTCTTCGTCCACACAATTGTCCTGATGAGGCCCCATCCCAATCAGAAGCCAGAGACTTTTAAACTAATGCCTGCTCATATGCTCAAAGCAAATAACCCAGCTTTCTTTACATCCATTTATGGGGCCTCTTGCTTCCCAGAATGGTTGCCATTAGTCAGAATGCTAAAGAGATCTCTCTCCCCTGCATCCAGATGAGACAGGAATGCAATCTTTCACAGAGACTTTCGGTGAGGAACAAATAAAGCCCACCCTGACCTTCCCACTCAGTGTGCCCCATGTCTTCTTGCTTTGAGGAGCTGATCTCTGATCAGCAAGAAGTTATTCTCAACAGAGAAATACACAGCTTCTGCAGTAATTTATAGGTGTCTCTGAGGAAGGGCCATAGAAGGTGATAGTCAGGAAAGGTTGGGAAAAGGTCCAAAGATTAAAATATCTTCTTTTAGAAGAAAGATTCCACACTGCTGAAAACGGGTGCTTTGCAGCAGGGTTCCCCTGAGGCCCTGGGCTCTGTCATGGGGTAGGGAGTCATCATGCTGAAGGAAAGGGGAACTCATCTCCATTTCTGCAGAGAAGTTCTGTTTAGACAAGTTTTGATTTCAACTGGACAAGGAATTCCAGGTTTGCAATATAAACCATGAAATCCTTCCCTGTGGCTCCCCAGGGATCTTGAGACAAGGAATCTGGTTACTGATGCAGGCCTATTGACTGGGGGTCATGGACACCTGTGGCCTATCAATGGCTTCTGCACTCTGGTTGTGCAGCTCCTGTCTCCCTAAAGGAGAGGCTTGGCCTGGTTCGTTCAGAGCCAAGACAGTGGGTGGCACACCCACCTGGAAATCTTTTCTTTGGTTTTCATCCGCTGGTGAATGTAATTCCCCTGCAGAGCAGAAAGGATAATGAATTAAAAGAACTTCCTCAGGACCCCACTCTGAGTGATGATTGGAGCTTCCACTGACTCCCAACTTGGCCCCATGATCTGTGTCCTCTCTTAATAAGAAAGATGCCAGGGACTCCGGGAGGACACGCCCTGAACTCAGGGTAATGGGCATGGACAGCAGGACTTCAGCAGAAGCTAAACATTGTGTCAGGGATGGGGGCACCCAGGCAGTTGGCTCAAGGTCCACGTGGCTCTAAAAGGAAGGGACACAGTCATTCTGTGGGGAAAGCAGGGATGGACCCATATCCAGTGCCCAAGGGAAATGTAGTTGTTGAGGTTAATAAACCTCCCTGGGTACATGGTTTGCAGTGGTGGAGCTGGGATTGTGAAGGAACATGGGCTCTGAATGAACAAATGGCAGGTGTAAACAGAAAATGATAGAAGCACAGCCACCTCACCCAACCTGCCAGGATGAGCCCCTTACCATGTACATGAACAGCTCTGCCACCACGTCACAGGGAGTCTTCCAGAGGCAAGGCTTCTCCATGCCCACAGGGGAAGGCCAGCCAGGCTCTCCTCTTGGGACCAGCCCTAGTGTTGACTCCCACTCTGGAGTCTGTGACAATATCAGTTCCGGCTCTGGATCAGGAGCCACAGCTGGCTTGAGGTCAGCACCTGGCCCTTCCGCAGGCACTGGAGACAGCCCTTGCTCCAGGATGGAGCAACAGGCAGGACCTTATTGTTGCTGTTTTGCTGGTGCTGGAAAAGATCCCCCATGACTACCTTCCCTGAGCCATTCCCAAGTCTGAGAACTCCCCTGCTCACTTCGAGTCCCTGGCCCCTGAGCCCACAAAAGGAAGAATCATGAGACTGAGGTCCATTGTCTGCTGGGTCACACGTTTGTCCTTATGCCCAGCCCTGTGTCACACTTGGAGTCTCTTTATTGTGGGTCCCACACTACCCCTTTCTCAGGTGCTCATAGGTACCCACCCCAGGCCTCCTTGCCCGCAGACTCGGCCTCACTGAACTTATCCTCCAGCTCTGACAGTTGATGCAGGAGCAGGTGGACACGCTGCCCCAGGTCTGAGCCAGGCATGTTGAGTTGTACATAATCTTCCAGCAGTGTGAGGCAGTGTAAGTCATGAGACTGATAGAAGTCTTTAGTGTTCAGGTTCAGCCAGGTCTCCAGGATATGGTACATAGTCCTGTGGGCAGGTGGAGAGCAGTTAGAGGCACAACCTCTTCTTTATATAGCCTCCAAATAATCGCTGTGAGGCTGGTTTTCAGTGCCATCCCTGCTTTTCAGGAGGCCTGCCAAATAGCCATCCACATTGGAGGAGCGAGTGTTTGGTAACCCTACTGGAAAAAGTCCCCTGCCTTCCCCAGCAGGACACATGCTAAAGATGGGAACTTGTTTATTGGACTCAAAGCACTTACTTTTTTAGTTGTTTCTCTGTTCCACCATCCTCCCCTGAGCAAGGCACCATGCAACCATATCTAGGGAAGGTCATGAGGGTGTTAGATCTACTGATACCTCTAATGACTGGCTAGCCTGTTGTTGGGAAGGCCCCAATGGCAGACATTTTCCTGACTTCTCACTGAATTATGCTAAGTCCCTGGAAATGTGCCAGCACAGAGTAGGCACCTCACATATATTCATGAAATGAGGTGACTGCCAGATATTTCAGTAAAACTGTGGCCCAATCGCCAGCCCCAGGTCCTTATTTGCCTACATCCAGGTTGGATATCCTCCAGATGAATTCTGGAATGTGCTTTGTGAATGAGAAGAGTGCTTTGCTAGAGACCTCAGGTCAGTGAAGCCCCTGGCAGAGAGCATATTTATGGAAAGAAGAAAGTCACACACAGAGAAGCCCACTACCCTGTCAGCCCATCCCTCAGGGCCAGCCTGGGATGGTGTTTCCAGGACTCATTTTGCCTGGTCCTGACAATAACTTATGAGGCTTGTGCATTGAGCATCCCAGTTTCCACGGCACTCACTCTGGTCAGAGATGTGCAGGGCCTTCCCAAGACCATCCAGGAGGGGAAAAAACCCTCTAGACTTGTAGAAGGGGCCTCACCTTTTGAACATCATTTCCAGCACCTGTTGAGTACTGCCGTATCTGGGGTAGGTGTTCAGGAAGGCAGGGACAAAATCAGGGTCCCTGCTAAGCACGGAAGGCAACAGTTTGTGCACTAGCTTTCCTGTAGCTGAGCTTGCCACCCTGCAGGGATCAGGCAGCATCAGGGGAAGCTCGTTTTTATCCTGTGTTGAGAAAGAAGGGAGGTATGAAACATGGAAACAGTAGCATACTGCAAAATGAGCCCCTACAATGAAGTTTAACAACATAGGAAGATTTGCCTACATGTTATGCTTTAGATTTCAAATATTCCCCAAATCACACATGTGGGCAATGTGGCTAGTTTCAGAGTTGGGGACAAATTCTTTCCATGGCTGCTTCTCTCTCCCTCTTCTCTATCCATCATCTGTCTAATATATCTAGCATCTACTTATCTATCTAATCTATCATCCATCTATCATGTCTATCTAATCTATCTACCTATATCTATCATCTTTCTATATGTATATCTATATCTATCTCTATCATCTCTTTCTCTTTCTCTTTCTCTATCTCTATCTCTATCTATCTCTATCTCTATTTCTTCTACCTTGCAGGAGTTGATAATTGATTTTCTTCACTCCTCATGCCCTAAAGTCTGCCACCTTGAGCCAGCTGACCATGAATTGACCTCTGAAAGTCATTTACCTCTAAACCTGTGAGACATAAATGTTTCTTCCTTTAAGTTGGGTTTTTCAGATCATGTGGTCACAAAGAGAAAAACTGACTGAAAATTAGATATTCACACACACACACACACTCAATAGGGAGGGTCATGGGCTGTTCCTGGCAGGACCAGAACATGGGATGGGCTTTGTTGAACCTTTTCTAGGCTAACCTGTGCCACATTTGAAGTTTTTCTGAAAGAATAACACAGGCTTTGTGGTCGGGGTCTGACCCAGCGTCTCCAGAGCTGGACAATTCTCCAACTCCTCATTTTTCTGAGACTCGTGCCTCGACAGTTCTGGAGAAAACTTCTGAACATCTTTCTCTTCTCAGCATCTACTGGAGAGTTAGCAGGCTGGCTCTGGGCGCCTGGATACCAGGGTTCCAAGTCCTGTTTGGTCAACTTCAAGGAAGTGAGGTCACTTCCTGTGGTCCAACTCCCTGAGCATCTTCCTCACAGAAAAACCTTTTCAAAGGCCCCACAGATTTCAGATTTCCCTCTTTCCCTGTGCCACATGGACCTCAGAACACAGTTACATAAACATGACCCACCCAAGTCTTTAGTCCTGGGCTCTGTCTGCACCCAAGCATTGAGGAACGAGTGCTGGAGTTCAGCTCACATCTACAAGAGTGTGTGTGACCCTGCAAAATCATGTGCCCATCTGAGAATTAATCTCCTCTGGTGCTATTTGGAGTCATCCTAAAATCTACTTCTAGGAAAATCACCAGGTCTCCATCTACCCCTGCCTTCTCTGTCAAACCTGAGGCCTGGGTTACATGTCGCAGAGATGACCCCAGCCAGGCTTGAAGGATCTTGAAGACTATTCTTGGCTAGCAGCCTAGGAACAAGAAAGAAGAATAAAGCTTTCTTGACAGGTTCCCTTATAGCATAGGTGACCTAAGTAGAACCTCCCCAGGCAGCCCGCAAGTTAAAGCACAGAAGTGATGGAAAAAGACAGAAATAATTCACCCATTAATTGCTGTTCTGCATCGTCATCCTGTTTATACTAGGTAAAGCAATCTCACATGCACCCCTTTCTTTCTAAAATTAATTCACAGAATATATTAAATGATTAGCATAAAGCTTAGACCCAGAGCTTTGCTTGCAGAGCCACAGGCCAATAAAGAAACCTGCTTTATTATACTCGGGCCTCTGTGTCTTGTCCTCTGGGAATCTGAAAGCCTCCTACAACACCATGAGGGTGGGAGGCTTGGAAGCACTCTGCCCAAATTTCAGGCTCACGTAGCAGCGGGGATCCTGAACACCACAGGCCATGGGCCCCTCATGCCTTGTTTGCTATTTACTGTGTGATCTATATTAACCTCCTTTGACAACAGAGACCCTCCCAGGAGGATTCATGGAGCGGGTCAGAACAGGTCAGCAGTGGTCCTGGATACTGAGAGGATCAGAGCTGAAGCACTGGAGATGTGGCAGCCATGTTGTCAGGAGAACCTGTCCAGCTGAATCACAGGGGCAGGACCCCCTAAAGACTCCATTATACGGTTATGACCAGAGGCTCTGGGTGCTGCACAGAGGAGGGGGAAGAGGGAGAGGGGTTGTAACCTCCACATGTCCTCAATATTCCCCAAAGTTCCTAAACATAAAGAGGTCACCACTATGGCTTTAGGGTGGGTCCTAAGCTTCAAGATGCCCAGGCTCTGAGATGGGGATGGACGCATGCTGATGGACCCACATGAGGCTCAGTGTTCAAGCTCAATTTTCTACAACTTACAATACTTTGCTAAGCCAGATATGCTGATCCACCCCCTAAATCCATACTTGGCAGGTTCATCTAGGAGGATCTCAGGTTAGAGGCCAGCCTCAGCAACTTAGTGAGACCTTGATTTAAAATAAAAAGTGCCAAAAGTGTAACTCATTATTAGAATGCCCCTGGGCTCTATTACTAGCATCAAAAAAAAGATAATAATAAAATAAAAATAAATAAAATGATGTGTTATACAATTAAAAATCTAATTTACCACCATAGAAATTTAATAGTGAAATTTTTACATGCCCATAAAAGGCATCTGATTTCATATTTCTTTGACTACCACGTAGCCAAAGAACCACATACTTTCATTTTAAGTAGAATAGACTGTGACCAGGCAAGGCTCTGAGCTGGGCCATTGATAACTGTCCCTTTGGTCTTGGCCCCACTGAGCACAGAGGGCCTCACATAGCTAGGCCCAGCTTGGAGCTCCTGGCCTCTCAGGCCCTCCCCCAGGCTGTGGGGTCTATGTGGTCAGGACCCATGGTATTGGACTGTGTCCTTCCCTGGCTCCCTGCCAGGCAGCCCCTTGAGTAGGGCCTCTGCTCCCCAGGTCTTCGGCTCCATGGCTCAGCAGAGCCTGCAGCTCCAGCCTACGCCTAGGCCCAGGCTTCAGAACTTGTTTCCAATACAATCTTCACCCTATTTGTTCTAGTCTCAAAATGCATAGACTGGTGTCCACAGGTGTTAAGTCTAATATCTTCTCCTGGATATTATCTATCTTCCTGAGGTTTGGAAGTTTTTGTGTTTAAAATATTTACACATTTTTATTCAATGTTGAAAAATTCTCATGAAGCTATTCATAAAATCTCATTTATTTTTTTATATCAGTATTTATAGTAATAGTTTTAGTAATTTATTTCCAAATTCTAAATTTGTGTGCCTTGTTTTTTATTCTGAATTAGTATGAGTAGAGATTTACCTAATATTGAGTTCATTTTATAGAATTAGAATTTTGTTTTTTCATTGCTGGGGATTAAATACAGGGCCTTAAGCTTGCTAGGTAATTGCTCTGCTATTGAGCCACATCCCCAAAACAAGAATAAAATTTTATTTACAAAAATTTGTTTAAGATTTTTATATTTTCGTTTTTACTTATTTGCAAACTTTTCTATTTATTTGACTTAAAAATATCTCTTATATTTGTTCGAGGTAAAAGTTATATTTTAATTTTGAGGTCTTTCAATTTTTTTATATTATCTTTCATTCTAATTAAAATGATTAAAATTATCTAGGGTTGGTATCTGTCACTTGTATCCAAAGTAATGTAACAACAGAATGTTGAAAATACTCTTCAAGGAAGTAGGTTAGTGGAATGTCAAAAGATGAGAATTTTTTTATGATTTTATTGATGTTTTAAATGCTAAATAATTGTATAGGCTTATATGCTTTACCCAAAATCTCATTTCATTGACTCAGGTAATCAGCAGATCTACACGTCAAATATTTGTTTCAGCAGATCTACATGTCAAATAAATGTCTCTATCTCTATCTATCTATCTGTCTATCTATCTATCTATCTATCTATCTGTCTATCTCTCTATATGTTATACATACATATAACATATACAAATATATATATATATAATCTCTATATATAATATATATAACATATAATATATATTATATATAATCTTGCAGTACTAGGGATGGAACCCAAGAGCATTCTACTTCCAAGCTACCCCCAGCCCTATTTTTTATTCTTTATTTTGAAACATGGACTCACTGAGTTACAAAGGTCCTCACTAAGTAGCTGTAAGTGTCTGCAAGCCACGATCCTCCTGTCTCACCCTCCCACCATCTACTATTTACAGAGGTCCCTATTTTAATCTCTGAAAGCAGCTTGTACATGTGTATATTATAGTTAACACTCTATATGGTACGTACTATTTTGTGCAATGGTCTTTCAGTTTTATCTCACATGAGAGTACACATCATAAATCATTTACCTTTGAGTGCCAGTTTCTCTAAAATTATATGTGATAATGGATTGATGCTCAGTATAGATTGTTTCGTAATGAAAAAAATGACAGAATCCCTCTAATACAATATCCTCAATTTTCTACATTAAATAAATATATTTTATTTGCCCTATGTTCATTTACTATTAGTGCTGTAGTTTTATATGCATAATAAAATTTTATGTATTCTACCTACCTAAACCAAAATAAAGTAGTTTTGAGACTTAACTAGGTGTGTGTGTTTCAATAATATAAGAAAATCTAAGCATACTTAGGTTATATGACCAACTTATATCCTGATACACTATCCTCTGTCAGAATCAGAATTTTTTTTTGTTTGTTTACAGTAATACTGGCATCTAGCCGGGCATGGTGGCACATGCTTGTAATCCCAGCATTCTGGAGGCTGAGACCTGGAGGATCGCGGTTCGTGGACAGCCTCAGCTATTTAGCGAGGCCCTCTGCAACTCAGTGAGACCTGGTTTCAAAATAAAGAATAAAAAATAGGGCAGGGGATGTAGTTCGGAGGGCAAATGCTCCTGGGTTCCATCCCCAGACCTGCAAAAAAAAAAAAAAAAAACAATAATACTGGCACCGAAAGTATGACTTTAATTGATTTGGGGTAATGAGAAAAGAGAAAAGACAAACTTAATAAGTAAAAGATGACTTTGTCAAGTGAAAACCAATTCATTCACAGCATGCTTTACAAACAAAGTTCCCACAGTCACTTGAATAGATAAATGTGTTACAAACAAAGTTCCCACAGTCACTTGAATAGATAAATGTGTTGGGAAATTGAAGCTTTGAAGGACATGAGAAAGAAGAAAAATACTGATTTGAAAAAAATTTGCAACATGGCAGTCAGAAACACATTCCTATAGAAAGCGGCAATTTAGTTAAAAAAAAAATCCACCTCCACTGACATTTTAAATAAATGTTGTTAATTTGGATTTTATTGGTTTTGTAGTTTTTCTTTTATTTAATGTATACATTTATTTCAGTTTATGGCTATATAAAAGCAATAACATTCAAAGTTTACACTTTGTTTTATGTTTGAACATATTTAAGTAACATTATCATCAAAATAATTTAACTCAATATTGGAAGACTGGGACTTTTCTCCCCTTTAATATGGCTTTCTATATTAACTTGAATTGGAGCAATAGTATCCTGAAGCAACATATTTATTTCCAAAGTCAAATATTTAAAAGCTTCAGGAAACATTGTCCAAAACTCTGAAAGATGTAATATATGAATCTTGCTGGAGATTATTGGGCAAGAGGGTAGCTGGAAGTTTCTCTCCACTGTGTTTTCTTTAATTATATTATTGTCACTATTTTGTTTATATTTCCTCCCCTGGCTAATATTGCAAATAAAAACTCAACCTCTGTCACAATGCTTTAAATTTTTATAACTTATTTGGCATATTGTTATTAATATTTTATATACAGTTCACTATTTTTTCATTGTAACTATGAGCTATTACACTTTTGCTGCTTTCTAAAAATATAAAATATATAAAGAACTCTCTGTTTTACAAAGAAGAAAATTTTCATTTGAGCTTCTCCTATATTACTCATTCATTCTTTTGTGTGTGCGTGTGGTATTGCGGATGGAACTCAGAGGCATTCTACCTAGAGCTATACCCCGGGTCCTATTTTTTAGTCTTAATATTTTTTTGAAACAGGGTCTCACTGAGTTGCAAAGTGCCTCACTAAGTAGCAGAGGCTGTCCATGAACTTAGATCCTCAGGTCTGCACCTCCCAAATGAATGCTGGGATCACAAGCCTGCACCACCACACCCCGCGTACTTATTCATTCTTAATGACTTCTATAGCAAAGGCGGCCCCAGCCAGAGAAAAGGTTTTGTTCATTCTGTGAAGTAGGCCTGTCCTGGCATTAATTAACTTCAGAGCTAGTGATATGGCAAAATAAAGAGGGTGGTGGGTATTATCAAATCCTTTGCCTCCAACAAACCTGGGAAGCAAATTTATTTCAAGATCAAATTGATTATGAAGTCGTTACATTACAGTCCTATTGAGCAGAGAGCCTTTTTGGCAATATAACTAAATATTAATTAAATTTTAAAATTAGCTCGATTGTGTTAGGCGTTCTCGGGGGCGTTAGGTTGTTAGGGTGGTTTGGGGTGGTTAGAGACCTGGCTCTTGTGGGAGCAGATGCTGGCTCTGGTGCTTAGGAGCAGGAGCATCAGTACTGAGTGTCACTGTCACCAATGACTTGGCGGTCCACGCAGCCATGATGTGGGTGGGCTGGGGGTGGCTCCGCTTGGTATGTGTAGATCATGCTTCTGCCAGAATCCTTGAAAGTGGCAATGGCCAGCATGACATCAACAACGGCCTCTACAGGATCAATGGCCATGGGCTTTCATGCCACATTCTAGGCACATATATTCAGAGCATTTTTTAAAAAGTGAAAACGTATACCAGGCATGGTGGCCCACGCTTGCAATTCAGAACTTGGGAGGCGGAGACAGGAGGATCTCACAAGTTTGAAGTCAGCCTCAGCAGCTTAGCAAGGCTCTCAGAAAACTTAGTGAGACCCTGTTTCCTAATAAAATATATATATAAAAAAATAGGTCTGGGAGTGGAGGCCAGAGGTAGAGGGCCCCTGGGTTCCATCTCCAGTTCTGCTCACACACACAAAGTGACAATGTCAGTACAAAATAGTTTGGGAAGGTGAAGAAAATGGATACTTATATCCATAGCCTGTTTCTCTGACTGACACCATCTTCCTTTACCTTTTGATATAACAGAATATATACATCTTTGCTTTCTGTTTTCCTTTTCTTCTTTTTTTTTCCTCTTTGGGGCGACATCTTAGGTTCAAATGGTAAATAGCATTGACACCCACTATTGGGAATCAACATAATATTTATAATATGATAAAATTAATATCTATGTTTTATGTAGTCCTAAATAGTTCATGGCTCTACAGTTTACATTCACCCAAAAGGCAACAGCAGAGCGTACAAGAGAGAGTGTTGGCATGAGACAGGTTTGCACTTTAGGACACAATAGAGCAAAAATTTTGAAAAGAAATTTGGCTATGCACAGTGAGATTAAAATTTAAATTATATGTGCAGCAATCCCTCATATATTCCTATAGGGGTTATTCAGAAATTGTGCAGCCAAGAGAGAAATCCGAATAGGCAAGGGATGGTTTGCTGAGAATGATTACAAACTAATGTGTTTCAAAATAGTTAAGGTATTTTGACTTATTGTCAATCCAAATTTATTTTATTAACACAAATAACAGCGGCCAAACCATGTTCATGCAAGACAAAAGAAAGAAATGAATGAGAATTGCAATAAAATCTTAGCATGTAAGTTTTTATGTTATTAAATAATTATAATAGCTTTATTAGGTTTAGCAAGACTTGAAAGATGGAGAGAAAAGTGAGGGAGGGCTGACCAGAGGCTTCAGCTTTTTTAAGAATAGTCTTGAAAACTTCAAGGAGTTTGTAATCTATATATTGGTGGTACTGGGGTTCCTGGAAGCCCTTCTACCTCCGGGCTACACTCCCAGACCTATTTTATATTTTTATTTGGAAACAAGGTCTCTTAAGCCAGCGCGGCTGGCTTCGAAAATGCACGATCCTCCTGTCTCCGCCTCCCAAGCACGGGGATTATAAGCGTGCGCCACCACGCCCGGCTGCAAAATATTTAATAATAACAAAACTTTCTTCAGTCTTGAGTACTGAGAAGTAATTTGCCTAATATTTCAAATCCTAAAGAAAGAGTTTCAAAGCCCAGCTTTTGTCTCTATATGCACTCATGGATTCTGGACTAATGCACTATGTAAGTAGTTCCTTAGCTCCAGATATGGTGCTAAAGAAGTCCTGCAGATAAAACATGTTTCTCTACTAGGTACCATTCACTGACTTTAAGAATTTGGGAGATAGAGATAGTTCACTTGCTTTGATTTTTTTTCTTGGAAGCATTTCCCATCCCCAACCTAGCATTAAAGTGTCGAGGTTATCATTCATTTTTCCTGGGCATCATTTATGGCTTAATGACAGTCACATTCACAAAATTAAAAAGACTTAATTAGTTTAAAGAGATGGGCAGTTCTTTTACCAAATGTTGGGTAAAAAGAATTGAGTAAGTTTGTCAATACATTCCTTTACCGGTAATATAACTCAACACACATGTGTAAAGACTGTGTTCTGTGTATATTGGTGGAGCACTATGTCCTTAGACACTGTGACTCTTTGCTGCTTCTGATTCTTGATTAGGATAAAAAGCAATTTGATTCCTGAGTACCAGAGGTACAAATCTCTAGTTTCCATTTATACAATCAATTAACAATCCACTCTTTTCTTTTATGGGGAAAGGGAGAGGCCTGCATGTACTGTATTAAGCGGCATATAGTAGTTATATTTCATAATTTAAATATATCTGCTGTGGGAGGTGACTTTGCAAGCTTTGCTTAAATTCCATCTACTACTCTAGGCTAAAACTATGTGCTCTATACGGGAATGAAGAATGTGAGGAGCCAGACCCTGCATCACACATTCCACTTTGCATCCTCCAAGGCCATCGATTGTCCGCGCCCTTGAAGTTAGTCATAAAATGTGATGTTAAGTAAGATCTTGATTTGTGCATGTCTGCTTTGACAATCTGGTGCTGTATTTTGTCCACTGACTATATGCTTATCAGAGCAAATTTTAAAATTTGAAAAAATATACATAATTGAGGTATAAATTTTGCATTATTTTCCCATTAAATATAAAAAAGATATTCAGAAGACTTTGATAACTTTTTTTTGGTACCGAGGATTGAACCAAGGGGCATTTGACCTTTGATCTATGCTACCAGCCTTAATTTATTTTTATTTTGAAACAGGGTCTCACGAGGTTAATGAGAGTCTCAGTTTCTTAACTGGGATTAGAAGTGTGAGCCACCATACCCAGCTCATTTGGGAATTTTTGATGGAATAAATCCATTTGCATCATGTTTTAAATCATTTGTATTTTCAGTCACTATATTTTAAATCATTCGTATTTTCACTCACTATATTGACAAACAAAACTGTAAGATAGTTGTCGTGTACATGTGTGTTGTGGGGGGAGTCAGAGGTTGTATTCGAGATAGTGTATCAATACTTCTAGAATTTACCCAGAGGGTGCCCTGCTAAGGTATTGAATTAAAGGACATAACAAAATTTCCACACAAAAGTAAAAGTAATGCATTCACATAAAAATTATCAAAAGCTAATAATACTATGCACTAAAAATATTGCCAAGAAAAAACAAGTCCAAACAATTAAAAAACAGTAAACCAGGAGCTAAACAATAATTTTGAAATACTATTGTTACCATTCTGGCATAAAAAGGAATGAAATACTGATGCATGCTTTAATTTGGATGAGCCTCAAAACCTTTACACTAGTTGACAGCAGCCAGTACTATAAGGTGACATATGGTACCACTGTGTTTGTAAAAATATATAGATTAGGTAAACCCATAGAGCCCGAAAACATATTGGTGGTTACCAAAGGATAGAGATTGAGAAATGAATATGAAGGTATAAGTATAGTAGTATGTGAAGTTTTGTTGTTGTTAATAAAATGTTTTATAATCTGATGATAGCTGCAGAATATTGTGAGTATATGTTATTGAATTTTAGAACTTAAAATGGTTAATTTTAAGGCCAGGCATGGTGGCACATGCTTGTAATTCCAGCGCTTAGGAGGCTGAGACAGGAGGGATTGCACAGGTTCAAAGCCAGACTCAGCTACTTAATGAGGTTCTCAGCAACTTAGTGAGACCCTGTGTCCAAATAAAGCATAAAATAGGTCTGGGAATATAGTCCAGGGGTAGAAAAGCCCCTGGGTTCCACCCCCAGTACTACAAAAAAAAAGGTTATTTTTTTTTACATTATGTGAATTCACTTCCATTAAAATGGTATATTAAGCCAGGCGTGGTGGTGCACGCTTGCAATCCCAGCATTTGGGAGGCCAAAACCGGAGGATTGAGGTTCGCGGACAGCCTCAGCTACTTAGTGAGGCCCTCTGCAACTCAGTGAGACCTGGTTTCAAAATAAAGAATTAAAAAAATGGGGCAGGGGTGTAGCTCAGTGGTCAAATGTCCCTGGGTTCCATCCCCAGACCCACAAAAAAACCCAAACAAAACAAAACAAAACACAAAAGGTTATATTATTGCATATATATCTCTATCTCTCTATATCTATCTATATCTCTATATAGATATATCTATATCTATATATAGATATATCTATATCTCTCTCTCTATATATATATAGATATATATATATATATATTGATATATAGAGATATAGATAGAGATAGAGATAGAGATAGAGATAAAGAGATAGATGATACATAGATAGATACATGTAAGATTAGATTTTTAAACATTTGATGGGTGGCTTTCCTCCATATCCCTGTTGCCGTTTAACTTCCTGCATCCTATATATGTTATTGTTTTTATCTTTCATGTGTTCATTCCATGGGACTTGGAATAGCTCTTCCCTAAAGCTCTCTGCTTCTCTGACTTGCATATTGAAATTCGGTTCCAAAGGCTTACATCTGATCTGCATGTAATAGTAGGATTTTTGTTTCACTTTTCGGCTTCAACTTTCTCACCAACACTATAGTTATCTCATTCCTCCTGAACCTCTGGGGCCCCTCACTCACTATAATCTCTTAATTAGACTTCAAAGTCTTTTAAAAGCATACCCCTCCTTACAATCCCAGACTATTTGGTTAGTGGGTTTCTCAGAAATGTCACCAGTTTCTGCCTGCATATCATATTCAAAGCTTTTATTTTTTTTATTTTGTCCAAATTTTTAAAAATATAGACCTATAAAACATATCAAGTAAACTCTAGAGAAAAATATGCATCCACCATCTAGAATTACATTGTTTTATTGTGTGTACATCATTTGATATAGAAATAAAGGTTGCTAAGACTGAATTTCTTTTGTATCAATATTTCCAATTTTTTTTCCATTTTCCCTACACTGAGGACATGCATGGATATTTTATAGTTATAATATATGTAAAATATGTACTATAATTAGTATATACATTAATTATTATAAAATGATAGGGTGTTAGGAGTTAAAATTACTTACAGTTAAAATGCCACTTCATTAGCCAGGTGTGGTGGTGCACGCTTGTAATCCCTGTGCTTAGGAGGCTGAGACAGGAGGATCTGGTAGGTTCAGAGCCAGCCTCAGCTGGCTTAAGAGACCCTGTCTCCAAATAAAAAATATAAAATAGGTCTGGGAGTGTAGCCCAGAGGTAGAAGCCCCTGGGTTCCATCCCAGTACCACCAAAAAAAAAAAAAAAAAAAAAAAGCCATTTCATGACCCTGCAACTTGGTTTTTATCGTGTGTTTTTGAGAATTATGAATGTGTTTCAGATTCAATGCTTTTAAATATTGTAATATCTTCCACGTGTAAATAAAATTTTCACAATGTATTTTACTCATGAATAAATTTAGATTATTCTTTATTGTTATTATAATCAATGGTGAGATGAACAACCTTTTAATTGTGAACAAGAACTATACAAATAAATATTTACCTAGATATTAGACAGAAGATGGAGCCAAGGACTAAGCATTTTGAATTTTGGGAAAGTCTTCCCCAATGTAGTTCCCATAAGTGTTTCTTTCTGTGCTCTGCTGCACTTTTTAGTTGTCTTTTCCAAATTATTCTATGCTCTTTACATTTTTAAAACTAGATAAATATTAACGTATATTGGGTAACTCCATATAGTTCCCAATGTCTTTGCATTCCTGAAATAAACCTTATTTTTACTATGCTTTTAGATATATATTTATGTAAAATTAGCAATATTTCACATAGAATTTTTGCACATAAGCCTTTGCATTTGTGAGACTAGCTTTATTTAACTTTTACTGTTATTGTGCTACTGTCATGATACCATGATTATATTAGTGAAAGAATGACTTGGGCAACTTTACTTCTTTAAAGATTTCTCTGAGTCATAGAAATTGCTATATCTATTGTGAAATCAAAGGGATGTTTAAAGAATAATACTCAGTTTCTTACTTTTTTTGTAGTTTATTGCTTATTTTAATAATAACAAACATTCCTGGTTGTTCAAGACCTATAAAATATTTGTATCAAATAATTGTATATTTTATAGAGCAAGGTTCTGATTTCTTTATTTGATTTTCCTCTCGATCTCTTCCCATATACCTTTGCTCCATGTGTATCCTGCAAGATGACATACATATGTTCTAGATGAAATTCTCATTTTCTAGACTCCAGCTTTAGACAGAGTACCGAATTCTAAACATTCACTCACAGCCTTCATTCATGTCCTCTGAAGGCTATAACATTCCCACTTTTAAGTTATGGGTTTCTTTTCTAAATTTGCTATCTGGATCAACCCATTCCCCTTTTATTTTTTACTCTGCTTAAATAGGTCTTTGCAATGCCATTTTTTAAAAATATCTGTCCATTTGCCTATTGACAAATAGCATACCTACATCTTGGAAGGATAAGCTGGGGCTTTCAACATCAAGGCAGTCTGCCATGTTTTTTGTAAACATACTTTCCCCCCCCCAAACATGCTTTTTTATTTCATGTTTCTCCTGTAAATTCTTAATTACAATTGATGTCATCATTACATGAAACGTTATTTGCCATCATAACCCAACCCACGTGAGCGATCTCCTTTCTTGCCAAGCTCCCTCAGCTTTCAGTTGCCCTGTAACCTGGGAGTAAACATTGCTCAGTGAGCAGGACATATTTGCATATGCTAGCCTCTCACTCAGGGGTGATTTTTTCTCATTTCACATATGACTTACCCTTCAATATGCATCCCTATAAAGCCATAACTAATTTAACAGTGTGGAATTATTTCCTCTGGCCCCTCGCTCATATCTAATTTATAGCACTTAGCATATTTCATTGTAATCTTTTCCTGAATATGTACTTGCCTTGCTAGCTTTACTTTCTTTGAGGAAAGGGCAATGATTCAATGATTCAAACTTTTATGTATGTGTGAATATATATACTCATATAAGTATATATTTTATAGGTATATGTATATACAAATAGATGTATATATAGGTATAGATATATAGATATATGCATATGTATATATGCACCCATAGAATATAAGCATACATACACAATATATACATATATTATACATATATATTATACGCAATGCCTTGAAGACTTAAGAGAGACAAATATTTGAAAAATAACAGAATTTCTTTCCATAATATCTTAAATCAAGGTCCTTGCTTTCCTTTCATTAGCTATCATGTTAACATTTTCTTAATCAAACTTTACACTTGTAGCCCTCCTCATTTGGTTTCCAGGTTTATTTCCTATTCAATACGTTCAAGGTTATTTTTGCATGTGGGTTTTTAATCTCCCAGTTCAGCATTACAAGTCAACCAGGGCTGATAGCCTGCTATAATTTATTGCTTTGGGTTTATTCCAGAAGTGGATAATGATTAGCACTCCATCCAGTAAAAGTCAATATCTTTACCTTGGACTTTTGAGAAATTGTCAGTAAAGAAGAAAAATGTGCATACTCCAATTGTAAAAGGAGAAAATGGAAGCATGCCCAAGAGACACTTGTTTTCTATTTGGGAAGCAATGGTCAGCCATAATGTCAGACAAAAAAAGACATGTTGTTATATTTGCATATGGCCTATTTTGTTATTTTTACTATTCCCTGACACATGATCAAAGAAATATGCACATTCTCAGTATTTCTATTCCCATTTCTTTCTATTCCCATTTATGATAATGTGAAGTAGATTATTTGCCAAAGGTCAGGAAACACTGGCATATTTTCAGATAATTCTCTGTGTTTTGGCCTAGATAAAAATGCATTTTGGCTCATGTAGAAATTACTTTTTTATATAATCTAATTCAATATACTTTACGGACATGGATGGAGTTCCCCATACTGGCTTTGCTCAATCAGATGCTGAAAACCACTTGATGGGGATGTTGCAGAGATGATTGGCCACAGGACTGTTCCATATTTGAAGATGTTTTGATGGAGAGTAATATAGAGAAAAACAAAGATCAATCACAACAACAAAACAAGTTTGATGTGCTTGCCTTATTATAGACATTTTGCTAGGAAGTTTACAAATAAGATCATGTTTAATCCTCAAGTTAGTTATTTTCAAAAGCCATTATAATTCCTGTTTTAATTGAGAGATTGATTGAGTCACCTAGTAGATAATGTTTTCATTTGTGACAGACACTCAGTTCAGACTGATACAGAAAAATTTGAGTTGTTGGATTTCAGAAGCTATGCTTGTCAGATAAATATGCTTTCCAAACCTGGATTTCTATCATACTAAGATTTTCTTAGAGTATACAATGGATTCTAAAACATATATGAGAGTTAGAAATAACCATTTCTTATATTATAGAAAAATTAGTGCTAAAATGATAAGCTTACTATTTCTTTGTCTGTGTGTGTGCATGTGGTACTGGGGATTATACCCAGACACATTCTACCTCTGAGCTACACCCTAAGTCCAATTTTATTTTAATTTGAAAACAATGTCTCACTAGGTTGATGAGAGTCTTACTACTTGTTGAGGCTATCCTTGGACATGTGATCCTCTTGTCTCAGCTACTCAGTTACTGGAGTTACGAGCATATGGCTCCTGACCTGCACAAGCTCACTATTTTTACTCCAATAGTTAATTAAAGCATACACCCTACCTGATAATGGGTCCACCAAACTACTAACGGACAGTAGACTCTTCTTTAAGGAGAATTATGCCCCCTCAATGCAAAGAGAATGATCTAAAACTTAACAAAAATCAACATTTAGAAATATATTTTCTATACTTTCCAGAATAATGTGCACCTTACAAAACAATTTTACTCAACAATGACTCTGTGAGTCCATCATAAACATCAAATTCACTTGGCCCCATGGATTGAAGTACTTCTATATTGTCATCTTTTACTGCATGAAAACATTTTAATAAAACTGTCAATGTTATTACATTTAGAACTCTGAAACCAGATTTGGTCCAAGTAATTTTTGGATACTAAGTGTTCAAGTATTTGAATGTTCAAGTGACAGCGGAATGAACAGATAAATCAGCCTTAGACATATGTTTCATGTTAACTGCTGCAGAATCCAACTGAGTGATCTGCATTTCCCTTGCCACTGTCTTACATATGTTTCCATTAGACTAAAATCCCAGGTTGCATATAACCTATTACTCATGCCCCAGTTGATTTCTTGAATCATAAAGCTGTATAAAATTTAGATGCCTTAATTAGACGCTGTTGCTTACTGGAAGAACTATTTTAATGTTTAAAATAGGCATGTGAAAAGGAAACAAAACACCTATCCCAAAAGAAAAGAGTAGGAAATTTATTATTTAAAATTATTCTTTATCTATATTCAAATTAAAGTGAGAAAATAAACACTTTTATGTAATACAGTTTAGTTGACAAATGAACAAATATGTCCACTATTTATTGCTGAGATTAGCAATTCCTGCACTTGAATTTATTCTGAACTACAAAGTCACAGAGTCCTACTAATTTTATATTTTTGTTTTGAGTCTTACTCTATTACTACTAAGAAAGACAACTGTCAAAACCAGAAAAGATTTAGGGGGAGAGTCACATGAGTGGAACTTTTTTTCCCAGGATACTAGTAAAAATGAAGCATTTTTTTCAGGCAATAATAATATAAAGTTCAAATTTCCTGACCAAGAGTGTGTATTAGGTATTCAAAAGAGCACAAAATAAAGTGGCCCGTGTGGCTGGAGGGAAGGAAACTTGGTGAAAGAGAATATAAAAATGAGGTCAAGGGAATTAGTCTAGAGCCAGAACACACAAAATAATGAAGACCACATTAGGACTTTGTGTTTTCCTCTGATAAAGTTGGGGATTCTCAAATAGTTCTAATCACAGGAATGAAAAGAGTTGCTATAAATTTTGTAAAGTTATTCTTATTTTTATGTAGAAATAGATGGTGGAGCTAAAGTCATACATCCAAATAGAGCAGTTAGGAGAGTTAATATAATAGACGGGGCTGGATAAGGTGATAATGGGGAAGGAATGAGATTCAGAATACTGAAGAAGTATGGCCAGAGTGTCTTAATGGGTTAGCTATATACTGTGAGCAACTATTATTCCTGTTTTTGCTGAGTTAGTAAAGACAGAAAATAGCTTCTTCTTCTTCTTCTTCTTCTTCTTCTTCTTCTTATTATTATTATTATTATTATTATTTTTGGAATGTGTAGAGATGGAAAATTGAGCTCAAGTGTTTGGACATGTCTTGTTTTAAATACGTCACAGGCTTACTTTAGAAGGGTGGACAGTTCTGAACCTAAAATTTTATGTTTACTTTGTGTATAATTATTAAAGAATAAAGCTGGATGAGATCTCATAGTATATAAGCATAGACTGAATGCTGTTCAAGGGCTCAGTCTCATACACTTCAATATTTGTAGGTCAAGCATGGAAGAAGGCGCAGCAGAGGGGATTCAGAAGGAGTAACCTTGAGAAAAAAGAGAAAAGAGTAGATAAATAGACAGGTTAGTGATGAGTGGATGGGTAATAAATGATAGATAAAAAATTGATCTTGTTGTTCAAATAAAGACCACATTTAGATAAACAGGAGAGAAGAAATCAAATGCTGCTAATAAGCTTAGTAAGGCAAAAACTGAGAAAAAGTTATGGGATTTTCAATGTGGAAGTCATTGGTAAAATTGATAATAATCTTCAATAGTGTCAGAGAGGAGACCCTGCCTGGAGTGGGAAGTACAAAATATGAAGATAGAGAATATTTATGACTTCATGCTATGAACTAGAATGAATTAATTGGATAACTAACTAGAATCTAAAGAGACACCATCTAATGTCATGTAACACTACAGTTTGTTTACATGGAAGACGTTTGGTTTCTGTTTCGCCACTAGATTCTAAAATTGCTAAAGGTAGAAATCTTAGGTGCTGTTGTACGCGCAAGTGCTTGTACATACTTTAAGTATACTTTAAGTGCTTAAGTATATGCAGGAGATATAGTGCCTGACTCATGATTTCTTGCAATAAATACTTATTGAATGAAAGAAGACCCTGCTGAGTTTATTTTTACTAAAATATATCATTTCTTTGGTGTCCTGTTAATAGGGCATGGACTTCTACGCCTCGTCGTTCTACTGAAGGACCTCAGCTCAGTTTTGCATTTGACATTCATTGATCTGATTTAAATCAAGATTAAAAAAAAACAGAAAAAAGACAGAAACAGTTAAAAATCTGAATCCTTCCACTGAATCTTTCCACTATATCCCAGTAAAACATGGACTTTCTGGCATCTTTTGACATGAGTCCAAACCTTGGGGGATGTCTTTCCTGTTTCTTCATTATGTTATTAGAATATACAGTGACTGTAATTGTAAGCAGCAGTTGGTAAACAATTTTAAGACTGGGCCTGAGGGAACTAAAAGAGAATGGCTAAGAAATAAAATCAAATTAGAAAAAGCAGGGCTTCACATTAACATTACAGAGATGAAATGCGTTCTTTGCAGTTGGAAAAAAATGTCTGGCCTGAGCTTGTCCTATTGTCCTGATTTTGGATAACAGAGAAATCTGCGTTCCAAATCGAAAATCATCAGTTTCATAATATGTTGCTAAAGAAAAATAAACAAATCTAATCAGTTCCTCTAGACCTTTGTTGTAATATTTACATATGGAACAAAATAAATAACACTTTTTTCAAAATGACACTGATAATGGAAGAATTTGAGTGTACACACTTCTATAATAAAGAGCCTTGAATGTGAGTTATGTTTGGAAACGTTAACTGTGTCTAGCAAATTTATGCTTCCTATACTGAAATTCCGATAGCATTTTCAGTATGTAGCTTCTTATTTAGGGAGTACTGGATTCTTTAAGACCATATTTTCAGTACTCCATTGGAATTGATTGTGCTACTTAACATTTGAATAGAGAATTCAGAGAGGAAAATTCAAAATAATAATAATAAAATAATACCCATGGCTAAGCCAGGGAAATAGGGTCTTGACAATAATGTTGAGCTTCACTAATTTTAGAAAGTCTAGTGAAAACTTTGTATACTACTCAAAGTTTTCATATTAAAATCAAATATTGTCTGTTGAAGATCCACACTGTTTTTGATAAACTTTCCCATTTAGAGAGACAGTTATAAGAATTAGTATTGTGGTTTGATTGAATATAAGAATATTGAGTCTTTACTGGTAGAAAAAATGTATACTTATGTCACTCTATGAGAGAGGCTAATATTTGGTTAAAAGTTATCATGTACACCTCAGGATATAGGTCCCAAACTCGAAAACTGACTACCTTAAAGGAGGACACAGCAATCTGTGTCCTGTGTCAGGGAGAAAACCAAAGAAAATGCTCTCTGTGAATAAAATGTAAATCATTCAGGACAAACTATTATGATGAAAGGAAAGCCTCATCCCATTTTATTTATGACATTTAATAATTTATTAAAATTGACACTCATTCACTGAGAACCTGCCTCAAAATTGCAGGTCTGCAAAGCTGGCTTGAATAACAGGTCCACTGAGTAAAAAAGAGATTAAAAAGAATGTCTCAAATTTATTCAGGATGCCAATCATTAGGAACCTAAAATGAAATTCATGTAGGAAACTAGAAATAAGAAACCAAAACCAAAATACCAAGACAAGAATAAGGAGAAAACTCAATTCAAAGACAGTAGAGCCCAGACCCAGTGCTAACTTAGCATATTAAAAAACCTAAGAGCCATCAGTTGCAAAGGAGAAGGTACCATATCTAGTCAAAGGGTTGTGCTCTGCAGTAAAAGAAATTCTTTGATCAACTGGCATGGAAATACCAAGGACAACTATAGTATTTCCATGCCAGTTGACCAAATAATTTCACATATAATAAAGACTATCCACAAAGTAACAAACAGGCACAATTTTTTTCTCCTAGGAGTTTCTATACCAAGGGAGTCAGACATTGCAGGTGCATTTTGTCAGCAATTTAGAGGCAGACCTATGACCTGAAAAGCTTATTGTTTGTTATCCAAAAGGAAGGTCTTCAGGCACAATATGAATAGAGGTTGTGATCCTGGAAAAATCAGGAGGTACGCCAACTAGAAGGCAGCATTCATCTTATCTAATTTTTTTTTTTTTTTTTTTTGGTTGTACTGGGGTTCCTGGAAGCCCTTTTACCCCCGGACTACACTCCCAGACCTATTTTATTTTTGGAAACAGGGTCTCTTAAGCCAGCACGGCTGGCTTTGAACCTGCGCGATCCTCCTGTCTCCGCCTCCCAAGCGCGGGGATTACAAGCATGCGCCACCACGCCTGGCTCTATCCAATTGTTTTAAAAATATACCTTTACTGGTGTGCTGCTATCTCATAACAATGAAGTTCAAAGTGATAGGGACATACACGCACACAGCACTTGAGCTTCCCCCCAGATTTCACCTTACTCTTTCCTTCATGACTCTTTGGCTCCCATTTGAAGGTGGAGACTAAGAAAGAAGCTGTCAGTCATTGATCAAGTCCTCACTGTTCTGGACCAAGGGCAGGAAAGGTCCTGGGCTGGGTGATGAGAGGTTGTAGATTAGATTCTGTTGTCAAGTATGTTCTAGATAATGTTCTTTTATATATTTAGTCTAGCAATGGTTTAGATTTTTAAGATGTGAAATCCCATATTTTTCTTGTAATCTCCTTCTCCGTTATTTACTGTATGTTAAGTTATAAAAATATGGGCAAGATATAGTTTTCTAAGTGTTTCTAATAAGGATGATATTGTTTGTCTTGTTGTTGATTCAACAATCTCTAATTTTCCAGTCTTCTTCGGAGGACACCGGTTCTGACTAGATACTGCAAGAAGCAACAGACTGGTAAGCTTCAGCCTACCAGTGCAGTGCTGTAGGACATCCAGATGAATGAGTTTCACAATATAGGGATTGGCACATGAGTTCCCATTTCTGTGAACTGCTCCTGAAGCATGCTTATTTTAGCCAAATGTCTCACTAATGTTTTAGGAAGTCATCTTAAAATGAATTCCACTATTTGTATAAGATGAGCTAAAACTTAAAAAATTACTGGGCCATGGCATCCTAAAAGCATACTAGACCCCACTCAGTCAGCTTTTTTATTATATAAAAGGCTAAAAGCTAGAGAAGTAGACTACATTTTCAAGACTTTAGAGCCATAATACATTTGTCTCAGTTACTGAAATTATTTGAGTGAAACCTACTTAAAATAGGGCACACTACCGTAGCTAAAGTAAATATTAAAAAATACATGCTAAATATTTTATTATACTCATCTTTTGAGGGGACAGGTAAGACAGAAACCTGATTTAAAGAGTATTTGGAGTGCTAAAATCACCTAAATACAATCTCTACATTATATATATCTTATATATATAATTTATAAATATCCAACAAAAATTAAATAATTATGTTTGGGTTATAATATTGTACAAGATATAACTAATAGGTATCTCTAACAAACATAAATCTACTAGTCACCAGATAATACAAGTATTGCATATTTAATAAATAGACAAAATAATTAGGTGTGTTTATCAAGTGACATTTTTTATATAATTGAACAGAAATGCTGCTTTCAATTTTTTGCCAATTTTTCTTAGGAGTTTTTAATTAGACACTATGCCATGAAGTTTAATTGTATGCTGTTATTTGTAATAATGATTGTACTTTTATAAATCATTATACTGTAAGTCAAAAGCTATGAAATTAAAGTTGTTTTCTTATTTTAATGCTTCAAAATCTATGTTTCTAATTTGGTTATCCTTGTGGATTTTAGTGATTATTTTTCTTTCCAGACATCACTGATCATTCTGATCTTTTCCATTTTCCATTTTTAATTCTAAATCTCATAACACCATCTAGTTTATTGGGTTCTGGAAAAAAACAGAAGCCAAAGATTATTTTTATGCTTAGCTTGGAGAATATTATCTTTCAGTCTCTAATCAAAGCATATTTCCCAGAGATGGATTGTTTTAATTTTTTATTGATGTGTCATAGTCATACATCTTAATGAGGTATAAAATGGTGGAGGCATACATGGACACATTACCCAATTAGCCCTTACCCAGTTCCTGCCCAATTTCCTCCCGCTTCCTCCTTCTCATGTTTAGCTTAGTGATTCACATTTATATGTTTGTTAAAGTTTATCATGTGCATCAGAGAATTTCCCTTTCCCATGTCCTCAGTTAGGTCGCCTTATTTGCTCATTTATAGTAACTCCTTCTTCATCTAGAGTTTCTCCTATGACCCATTTTCTCCCTAACTTCTGCATATTAGGGAGAGTATCAGATTCCTTATTTTTCTGTGACTGACTAATCTCACTTAGCACAATGTTCTCCAGTTCCATTCATTTCCCTGTAAATGACATAATTTTGTTTTTCTTATGGCTGAGTAAAATTCCATTGTATATATATCCCACAGTTTTGTAATCCATTCATCTGTTAATGGACATCTTAGCTGGTTCCATAGTTTTACAATGGTGAAATTCTACAGCTATGGACATAGATACCTATGCATTAGTTTGGTAGTTTGGTTTCCTTTCTTTTGTATAGATACCCAGAAGTGGCATTGCTGGATTAAATGGTAAATGAATTCCCATTTTTTTTGAAAATCCTTCATACTGTTTGCCAAAGTGGTTGCACTAATTTGCAATCCCAGCAGCAATGTAGGGAACTCTAATACAGAGATAAGTTTTGAAACAAAGATTTTATTGTGGAACCAATCTCTGGTAACTAAAAAGAAAATTAAATACTTCCTTAAAGAATTTTGGGTTTCTAGATGAGTCCTTTCTAATTAAAAAAAAAAGGTATTAGAATCATTTATATAGGGCTTAAAGATTTACCTCAGTGACAGAGAGCTTGCCTACCATGTGCAAGAACCTGGGTTTTGATTCCCAGAACCACAAATACAATAAAGGATGAAATAAAAAATAAAATCATTTAAGTAGTTATGATAGAGAACTGGAAGTAAATGATTAGGGGAGTAGAAAAATGAGCCCTCTTAATATATATAATTAGTAGTATGTTTATTCACACACACTTTCCTTCACATATTAACTCATTCATTCATCTATGTATTAAATAATATGAATTCCAGTCATTACATATAGATGCTAGGGATACATATATAAATATGGCACGTGGCTCATTGGGAGGAGGTCACCTTGTGTTGGAGGAGACAAACAGAAATAGGTAATAACAGCTATAGTAATTATTACTGTTATCATTATAAAAATGTATGCACCAGATATTACAGTTAATAAAGGACAGTAGAAGAGGATCTTACAGAGATGACCCTTGAGATGATGTAAAGGCATTTTAAGTCAGTCTAAGGATGGAGAGAAAGAAGTTGAGTTGAGAAGGGAGGCCTTTGCTCACAGAGGATGCAAGATGAACGAGAGACTAAACATAGGAGCTGGCTGATGTTTCTGGGAAGAGCAGGTGATTTCATTACACACTTATTCAATAAATACTGTTGCCCACCAATTTCCAGGAACTCTTTTAGAGGTTGAACACTTAGGATTATAAGATTATGTTTGCATTTTTCAGAAATTTGCCATTTATATACCTTTTATAAGATTATCACAACTTGTAGCATTTCCCAGATGTAAAGGTATCTCTGCCAGCTTTACTTATGCTTTACAGCACAGTGTTGCAAACATATATCAACTCACAAGCTCTGTAAAAGCTGAACTTAGATTTGATCCTACTTTGAAGCTCCTTTCGAATGAAAAATGAAGATATTACAAAATAATCACCCATTTTCAACTGTTCCCTAAAAGGTAAATCCAATAGTTTTACAACAGCAAAAATCAACAACCACAAGCTCCATCAACCAGAAGCTCCATCATTGTACTCGTTGGCTATTACTGCTACAAGAAATTACCAACTTAATGTCATAAACAGCACAATTTTCTCTTTTGTTTTTGTGGTACTGATGCTTGAACTAAAGGACATTCTGCCTCTGAACACCACTCCCAGGCCTATTTTATTTTTTATTTCGAAACAGAATTTCACTAAGTTTCAAAGGGCCTCACTAAGTTGTTGAGGCTGGCTTCGAACCTAAGATTCTCCTGTGTCAGCCTCCCAAGTACTGGGATTACAAGCATGTGCCACCATGCCTGGCTATAATTTTCATATTTTATAATTCTCTAGGTTATTAGTCTAAAATAGGTCTCACTAAGCTTAAATAAAGCAACCAGTGAGACCATGTGTTCCTTTCTGACACATTTGAAAGTAGAATCCATTTTATATTTTTTCCTTTTCGTTCGTTTCTAGAGAACAATTATATCTCTTTGTTTGTGGTCCCTTCTTTGAATCTGACCAACTTTCTACCTCCAGCATCCTATCTCCTTTTTTTACTCTAAGTCTCCTGTTTCCCTCCTATAAGACCCTTATGATTATATTTGGCCTATAAACTCACTACAGAAAAATTACTATTCTCATGATACTTAATCATATTTGGAAAAATGTTTTTATTATGTAAGATAACATTCATAGATTCTGGAAATTCAGAAAAGGACACTTCAGAAAAGGAAATTCAGAAAATGACACTGGAAATTCAGAAAAGGACACTTTTAGCCATTGTTTCGTACATCATAGTCTGTCATATGGCTTTAAAAATTCATATCCATTCCACATGCTGTTTTGGTTTGAATGTAGAATGTTCCCCTTAGCTCTCATGAAGACAAGGCAGCCATGTTGGAGACAGGACTTGGTAGCTGAGGAGGGTTCCCTGGGGTTGGGGTGTGGGTGTTAAATATGGCCCCTTCCCTCCTTGTTTTCTCTTCTAGCTTTCTTGCTATGACAAATGTTCTTGTTCATACATGCTCTCTCTGCTCCCTGAACCATTCTGTGAGTTCTACAGATTTTACTGGGTCTAACATGGATTGAACCCCTGTAATCTCCAGAACTGTGAGTAAATAAGCCTTCCTTCCTCTGAGTTGTGGTGGTCAGGCGTTTAGGATTATAGAAGTGAGAATGCTGATTGAAACCCATGCAAAACATGTTCATTGCATTCCAGAAGTCTCAGCTCATTTTACCATCAACTTCATGTCTAAAATCTCATCTTACTATCAGTTCAGAAAGACCAAACTCATCACCTAAGTAAAATAAATTAGATATACATGAGATTTTGAAAATAAATTAAAAAGAGAGAAAATTCATTTCCATCTGCAGATCTCTGAAACCTGAAAATAAGTTATATACAAAATACAATGTTGTAACTAGCCTAAGATATAAGATAAAGTCATTTGCTTTTTCAAGAGAGAAACTGGGAGCTGAAATGAATCTGTAGTCCCAAGCAACCATGAAAGTCAAGCAACCATTAAAGTCCAACAGGGCAAATGCTATAAAGGTCAGAGCCTAGAAAAATGCCCTGTGACTTGAAAGCTGTTTCTGGGCCCAGGCTTCTGCCATTTGGGCTCAAGGTTCTGCCCACAGACTCCATACCTCTGTCCTCAGGGAAGTAATTCTGTCAAAAATAAAGAGTGGGGCATAGTTTTATAAGCCTATAGAATTTTGGAAGTCAATACCTTTTATGGATTGATTCTTTCTCTGGTTCTTTCAGTACAAGCTGTCTGAAATATGTGCTGCCATAACATTAAAAAACATTATTTTCTGTGTATGGTATAAGAGATTCATTCTATAATAAAGGGGCTACTCCATAGATGTTTTCTAGACATAATAGGGAAAAATGTTTTCTTGCCTTTCCTAGCTTCTAGAGGTAGATTTTGTTCCTGGGCATCCAGCCTTCTTTTTCTATCTCCTAAGACAGCAATGGCTTGTTGAATCTTTCTTTTTACCGCCCCAGAGCTCTTATCACATCTTTGATGCTGGCTCTTCTAAGTCTGTCTTCTTCCTTTAAAATTTCTTGTAATTACATTGGATGTGCCCAGATGATCTCGGTAAATTATCCATAATTTAAGACCACCTAAGAATCTTAATTATATCTGCAACCTTAATTCATCCTTGTTATGTTACATAATATATTTATAGGTTATTATTATTAAGATCTGGGCAACTTTGGGTGGCACTCTTCTGTTAAATTGTTTATTAAAGTTTAAAACTCAAGGCTGGTAAGAAAGTATAGTTTAATTTATATATTGAGAAGACATAATGTTGATATTTTGGCATAAAATAAATATATATGTACACACACTGAGTAAGCAAACATATATAAAAGTACTGGTAGCTTTGTGAAAATTGTAAATTGACATATTACAACACAATACAGCTATATATCAACTCAAAACACTATAGCTTGTGTTTCATGTTTATTCTAGGAAGTAAATCCTTGCTCTTGGGGGTTTCATGCATTTCTGGTAGGCGTGTATACCAGTGTAGTTGTTACTGAGACTAAATTCTTGGTGCCTGAACAAATTTAGTATAAGTAGGTTCTATGATAATAGAATTTCTGCTCCAAGGACATAAACCAAATAAATTCTTACTTTAATCCATAAAGGCCTTGTACAAGGATATTTCTTGCATCACTATTTATGGGGCTGGGAGCTGGAAGCAGCCTGGGTTGTCAGTGTTAGAATGGATAGATAAAAATGTGATAAATAAAAGTGCCTTTAAGAAAGAATGAAGAAATTAAGAACAATGATCTTTCAGATGTAAATAAAATAAGGGTGGATTAAAATACTGCCAAGGAAAACTCATTGCTATAAAGTTTCATTACAAAAGTATAAATATATAATGAAAAATACAGTCTGCAAGAACACATGTAAAAGATTCATATTAAACACATAGCAGTTTTAATAATAACACATTACTATTATGACACCAAAGACATTATTATTAGGATAGCTTATTGAATAAGGTTTGTGATTAACATATTCCTCAGCATCCAAGGTACCCAATTTCTAAAAAGCCAGGAGAGAGAGGAACAGAAGGGTATAAGAAAGAGAAAGAGGAAAAGAAAAACACAGAAAGAGCTCTTGACCATAACAGATTTGAGGATTGTGGAAAATTAAAACAATTTCAAGTGAATGAAATTGATTGGCAACAGTAGTTATAGAACAAGAGTCTAATTATTTTGTAAGGGCACAGGTAAATATTATTTTTAGTTTTCTTGGCCAAGTTCTCTCTTTTTTATTTTGGCAAAGGAGATTGAATTCAGGAATATTTTATCTCTTAGCTATACCCCAGGCTTATTTCTTATTTTGAAATAGAATCTGGCTACATTGCTGAGACCATCCTTGAACCTGTAATTCTCCTGTCTCAGTCTCCCAAGTCTGGAGACGACAGGTGTGTGTCACCATGCCCAGTTAAAGATCATGCTCTTTATGAAAATACCACATGGTATAAAACTAGTCATACAAAATATGTGAATGTGCCTAGAAAACTTTATTTATAAACACCAGTATTTTAATTTCATATAATTTTCTTTGGACATGGAATATTATTGTTCTTTATATTTGTTTTCAACCAATCAAAAAATGTAAAAATCTCATTTCATAGGCCATTCCACAACAGAAAGTGAAGTGATGGATACTGTTGTTTGTAGTTTGCTAACCTGTTATAGAAAATAGAGAGTAGTAGGCATCCATTAGTTTGACTGGGGCATCAATTCCTTTTGAGTAAAAACGTTTACTCAATACTTGGAAGTATTATTTAAAATACCTTAAAATTTAAGCTGAAAATAATTTTTTGTAGATAATTCTAGATTATTATGCTCAGAACCAAGTACTGTGTGAATAAATGTCATTGTCAACATGATCCACATTATGATGTAAGTGGGCCAATACTAAAAAAACTTAAAAAACAAAAATATTGGTTAAATGTATACAAATTAGTACACTGAAATTTCTTCTACTCTTTCTTGTGTTAGTTACAAAAATTAAACAAGATCTACTGCTTTGATAGGTAGGCACAAGAATGTGGAAATATTTTGTTTTCTTAGTTGTGTTTGTGTATCTCAAGTTGTGTTGTGTATCTCAAGTGTTCCCAGTGACCCAAGGGAGCATATTATAAATCATTTTCCATCAATAGCAAGAACAATTTTTCTACCAAGACCTTTTCTTTGTATCCTTACAAAACTGAGGGAGATGGTAACATGGTTGGGACGCCAACAACAACATGGTTAGGAGTGACAGTCAAATAAGATTGCACATTAGAGCACCTGGTGTGTATACTAATCCAGCACCAAGTCTCAGTTCAAACCTGTCATATCCAGTCCTTCAGGAACAGGGACCATTTGTTAAAGTTCTTCAGTTAATTTCACAACATAGACTCTTCTGTATTACCTTGGCTTCTTCTCTATTTTCCAATTACAAAAATGGATACCTATATAGTAATCAAGGAGGCTAAAGGTAAATAATTGTCACATTCCAACAAGTCAACAGACTTTGACTTTTTCTCAAATAAGTGATGAGAAATTTCATCAATAAGCCTGTACATATGGAGAAAGATTGAAAGAGCTATAATCAACATGTAAAAAAATGCTTTTGTTGCCGGGCGTGGTGGTGCACACTTGTAATCCCTGTGCTTGAGAGGTGGGGGCAGGAGGATTCTTCTGGTTGGAAGCCAGCCTCACTGGCTTAAGAGACCCTGTTTCCAAATAAAAACATAAAATAGGTCTGGGAGTGTAGCCCGGAGGTAGAAGGGTTTCCAGGAACCCCAGTACCTCAAAAAAAAAAAAAAAAAGGTTTTGTTGCAATTGAGCTAAGACATTATTGACTCTATAGTGTTTAGAGGGCAGTTTACCATCTAATTGTTACAGTTATTATTACAATTATAATTATTTTAATTATTTTATTTTAAAGCCTTATTGTTTTTACTAGAGATTCCCACAATCTTAACCAGCTACCAGTGTGTGAGGCATCATATTAACCTGTGTCCCACGGTGTGAAGTAGGCAACAATACTATTTCACTACAGACTATATGTATTTGTGACTAAGAGTGTTAGAGCCCACTCAAAACCATAACTTCTACATCCCACAGGAGCATGTGTAAGTATAATACATATATATTTCATTTTACTACTGAGGAATATATTACACATTCATTCATTTAATTTTATAGCCTCCTTGAAGTTGGATATATTTCACATTTTGCAGAACACCTTGAAATTTTATTAAAATATTTTTATGCATATTGTATCATTTTGAACCTCAACATGATGTATAATTATAATGCACCAATAAAAGTATTAAAATGGAGACTTGTATGTGTGTATATAAAAAGAGAGAAATATGCCAATTTTTCATTAAATTCTGAAATTTCCAAATATTCCTTCTATCCATATACTTTCTCCAAAAACGTTCCCATATATTTCCCATATATTTCCATCTACTTCCTTCAAAAATATTTAAAAAAAGAAATGAAGGAAGAAGGACTACTATTCGATATATTCTTAATTCTAAACTTTAGCAGTGCATTAAACTAGATCATGAGAAAACTACAGCTATATTTTATTAAACTGTATAATTTCTTAAACTGAATTTACTTTAGCAAAATTTCTCAGAGAAATAGCTCTCTTAATCTTTGATGCTTGTTTACTGAGGGAGATTTTCACTCAACTAAATCACACATATTCTTATTGGAATTATTGTGGAAATGTTCCTTCTTTTCTGAGTGTCAATTTTTGGATCTTAGTGCTTGGGAACATTTTTTTCTGAATTAAAAAAAAATTGTGGTGTCATTGGGCTTGATGGCACATGGTTATAATCCCAGTACTTCAGAGACTGAGACAGGAGGATCACAGGGTGTCCACCTTCACCTATTTAGTGAGACTCTGTTTCAAAAATAGAACTGGGGTATAGCTCCGAGGTAGAATGAATCTGAATTCAATCCCTAGTGTCACACACACACAGACACACACACACACACACACAGACACACACACACACACAATATGGTATCTAAATAGGTAACAGATAAATATGTTTTAGTGTTCAATGAAAAAACTAAAGTCTTGCATTAGTAAGTTACATTGTTAAGTACATACTATATGCTGTATTGACTTTATCTTGCTAAATTGTCTACTTTCACTCTCTTTTAACACGTCACCCATGCTGCAAACTACTGAAAATAGGAGCATCATAACATTATAAGAAATATATATATATATGTATATATATATATATACATATATATGTATATATATGTATGTATATATATATGTATGTATATATATGTATGTATATATATATAATGTCAAATAATGTTTATAGTCAATTTATGTACAAATTTAAATTTGAAAATAAGAGAATTCATTCAATGTCTCTCTTGGATGTTGCTCTTCAAGAATTACACTCTTCAAAGGAATAAATTCTTGCTCAGTACAAAACAAACTTTAGTTTTTTGCATAAAGTGCTGGTAGCTCTGGAAAGTATCACCAGAAAGCCTGCATAAACACAGCTGGGCTGTTGAGAAAACAATTAGGGAGAGAGCATCAGGAAGATAAATTTGACCTAGAGAGAAAAAGCCTCAGCTCTTAACTTTCAATATTTGGAGTGTACTTTATATTTAATAATCAAATGTCTGTAGGGGATTGCTCCTAATTTTCCTTTTCAGAAGGAAGGAACACAGCTTCCATGGTTGGTAGGCATTGATAAATGTGCCTTTTGGGTAGATATTTAAAACCTGAGATTTTCTTCTGTGGCAATTATTAAAGTGTAGAACAGTTTCGAAGGCTGTCTTCCCTGAAATAGTTGCAAAGCCGCAGGTTCAGTATTTCGCACACTGTCACTTTAGTTGCTCCTCAAAACACCAGATGGAAATTTTTTTTCTTGGCTTCAAAAATGAATAAACATTACTTTTTAGAGCAGGTAAGGTTATTTAAAAATGCACTGTGAGTACAGATAGTCCCCATGTTTCCATACGACTTCTCTCTACCCTAATTCACTTGCACATTTGTTGAAATGGATCAACCACGATTAATACATTGCCATTAACTGAAGTTCACACTGTGTTGCTCAGTGTATAGGCTTTGACAAATGCATAATGCCCTGCGTCTACTAGTCCAGTGTCATTCAGAATAATTACACTGCCCTAAAACTGTCCCCGGTTATACCGATTCATCACTAGAACCCTCCCCACAAATCTTTGGAATCTTCTGATCTTTCTACTTTCTGTATAGTTTTTGTCCTTCCCAGAATTTCTTCTACTTGGACTCAGATTCTGTAGCCTTTTTAGATTGGCTTCTTTCACTAATCAATATTCACTTAAGTCTTTTCCATGTATTTCAGTGCTTTGATGCCTCCTTCTTTCCTTTTATAGCTGAATAATATTCCATTGTCTGGATGTACCACAGTATGCTCCTCTCCTCTCGTATTGAATAATGCTCACTTACTTCAAGCTTCTGGAAATTATCAATAAAAGAATAGGGAGAGGTTTTTACCGTAACCAGATGCATTCAAAATTAGAACCATATAAGTCAATAAGCACTATCATCCAAATATTTTTTAAAAATTTTGTGATAAAGGAGTAAAAGGAATAATAAATAGATATTGAGAAGGGAGGTTTATAAGTAATTTGATTTGTTGTTTTTTAGTTAGTGAATATTAGTGCAAGACCTTTGGCACTTGACCAAAATAGATAATTGCTTTTGTAGCAGAGACAAATTCCCATGTACTACTTTTCTCTCTGTTGCTTTATTTCACATTTACATCTCAATTCTATTTCTGAACCCAAGCAAATACAAATAACAGCATGTATATAAATCTCCCAAACATTTAGGTACGTACCTAGAAGTGTGATTGTTAGAGCTTATGACAACCTTTGATTAGCTCTGTAAGAAATCGTCAAACTCTTTTCTAAAATAGTTCTGACATTTGTATTTTTCCAGCAATGAATAAAAGTTCTGTTCTTCTAAATTATTCTCCAAATTTGGTGTTATCAGTTTTGGATTTTAGCCATTCTAGTAGGTGTGCAGTAGCATCTCATTATTATTAAGGTAGTTTATTTTATTTTATTTTATTTTTGTGGTAATGGGGTTTCTGCAAACCCTTCTACCTCCGGGCTACACTCCCAGACCTATTTTATACTTTTTATTTGGAAACAGGGTCTTTTAAGTCAGTGAGGCTGGCTTCAAACCTGCGAGATCCTCCTGTCTCGCCTCCAAAGTGCTGGGATTACAAGTGTGCACCACCACGCACACTTAAAATATTTGTGTGCGTGGTCATCCAAAAAATATTTGGATGATAGTGCTTATTGACTTATATGGTTCTAATTTTGAATGCATCTGGTTACGGTAAAAACCTCTCCCTATTCTTTTATTGATAATTTCCAGAAGCTTGAAGTAAGTGAGCATTATTCAATACGAGAGGAGAGGAGCATACTGTGGTACATCCAGACAATGGAATATTATTCAGCTATAATTTTTTTATTTTAATCACCAAGGGAACTAAAATAAGAACCGGAAACCAGTGGTCCTGGTACTGCAGTTTGACTCTGATGTTTCCCAGATGGGTGATCTTAGACAAATTCTTTAAAAACACCGTGGCTCAAGTTTCTTCATTTGTAAAAAGGTGTGGTGATATTGCCCACTTCATCGGGTTACTGCAAGAAAGAATGAATTGATTCCTGAAGGTGTCTTGAAGTGACTGGCCTAAATATCCATGGATGTTAGCTCTTATCACCTGCATGGTAGAGATAATTTTAGAGATAAAAGTTTATATATTTTTGGACAAATTTACTGGTTTAGAAAGTAGTAAAACCAGCCGGGTGTGGTGGCGTACACTTTTAATCCCTGTGCTTGGGAGGTGGAGACGGGAGGATTGAGCTGGTTCGAAGCCAGCCTTGCTGGCTTAAGAGACGGTTTCAAAATAAAAAATTATATATATAATAGGACTGGGAGTGTAGCCCAGAGGTAGAAGGGCTTCTAGGAAACCCAGTACCACCAAAAAAAAAAAAAAAAAAGTGGTACAACCAGCATTTAATTTCAGATTTGTTTCTTAAGCTTATGTGCTTTTCAATATCCTATGAATGTTTGGAAGTCAAAAAAAGACAATGCTTCCATTTACATATCTTGCCATATTTAGTCAAGTGTGAAGCCATTAAGTTGTAGCTATGCACTTATCCTGAGCTCAAGTTACTTTAAAAAATTAAGCTTACGGAGTGCATCTTTGGGGCCATCTACCTCTCTTTCCCTCCTATCCTATATCCCTCATATTTCAGGAGTTCCATTTCCCATTTCCTTTTCCTCCTAACTAACCAGAAAGCAGTTATTTTTACCCTTTCATCTAATGTTATAAAGTCCTATTAAAATATCACTGAAGAGTCTATATACAGGCATTTGTCCTGTTACTGTTGGCATTTCTATTCAATTCTAAGAAGGTTCAACAAGAAGGTAATATTTCTTTGCTTTGCATATAGTCCAAGCTTACTGACTCAAGTAAACTTAAAAAATGTATTTGTATTATCTATATGGAAGGCATACCTGGAAGACTGGGTCCAAATATTCTCTCTCTTTTAATCAAAGTACTGTCACTTTCCCCAGCATGTATCACACTTTAAACCTATTTGAATAAACACATTTGAATGAATTAATTAATTAATGAATGACATATAGTCCAGGTTTGACAAATCAAGATAGGATATATCAAATCAATCACACACAATAAGCACAGAAAGTAACAGAGAGAACCTTTGGGTTCTAGGACCAGGCAGGGGGTGTTTTTTCTTTCTGCTGGACAGTCTGCAAGCAGCTTGAGCTACACTGAGCTATGTAGTGGTGTTATCATGGGCCGCTCATCCTGTCCTATCAGCAGTGCTGATGTCTTTCGTATAGTCTCAGTGCTCACTATTTTTATAGAAACTCGGTCTTATTTCAATATAGCCCTGTTTGTTCTTCATTGGGCTGGACCTTAAAACATCCAACAGTAATTTGGAATGAATTTTGCTTTGCTTACCTGTCATGTTAATGCTTTTACCAAAGAACGCTAGCTCACCCCATCAGAAGCAATAATTTCGTTTTTGCTGGTGGTGGTGTTCTTTGAGATTAAAATCTCAACTATGTAAATAAAATTCCCTGCTTATTAGAGGTAAAACTTTTCAAATTTATTACCAGCTTTTATCAGTAACTTGGAGTCATCATTTTAACAAATTATTTCAATATATGGTGAGATAACGAATATGCATCATTACAGTATGTAAAACAGCTGGCTTACAATCTAAAGAGGCAGAGTTGCCCCACATTTTGGAATACTAACATTTGTGTGTGTGTGCACTTCTGTGCAATTTCTTAATTTCAGCTTCCTCATTCTCAACTGAGGCTTTTCATCACTGCATCTGTCTTGCTTGTAACAATCTCCTTTAACTTGTTTTTAATGATTTCATATGCTTAGGCTTAAAAAGATGTAAAAAAATACTTGTAAAAGCACAGTAAAGAAAGCAAATAAACAATTTCTGTGGTATCCTAGTCCTTCCTATATGATAATGGATTTAGTTTTTGCAGAGGAATGCTTTTTTAAATATACAGCTTAAAGCTTTGATCATTAGAAGAGGTTGGGTCTTTGGAAAATTCCCTGAGCATTTGTTACAGAAGATGCTGGTTTAAACTGTAGCCTCATTACTTACAAATTTTGGTAGAATGGCTGTGGAAATTGCTAAGTGGTATCGGGTGTTATTATTCCTATAATTATATTCACCTTAACTTTCTTCTGTGAGAAAGGGGAGGTAATGAAAGACATCTTGTAATTTTACTAGGTTCATATCATTGTTATGATTCTCAAGGAAGACAATGCATGTGGCAGTCCTCTATACCGTATAATAAACTACACAAATGTTAAGTTTATCTTTTTTACCCTTTCGTGTAGGTGGCCCACTTCCAGAGCTTTAAGGTTGACTTTTTCATTGGTGCATTGTAGTCGTACATCTTAATGGGGTTCAGGATGGTAGAGGCATACATGCACACATCACTTATCTAGCCCTTCCTCAATTCTCATCCCATTCTCTCCCATCTCCCTTTTTCTAATGTTTTGATTAGTGATTGACTTTAATATGTTTATGAATGTAGGTCATGTACATTAGGACACATCCTTTCCCCCCCATCCCCCTTAGTTAGGTCACCTTATTTGCTCATCAAAGTTTTCTCCTTTCTTGTCTAGAGTTCTTCTTATGACCATTTTTCTTCCTAGCTTCCTTAACATTACCTGACTTGATGGTAATATTAAGTTTTCATAGAGCTACAGGTTTACTTGGCATACTGCATTTACTTATTTGAATTACTTTCCAAATAATGTATTTTCTTTGGATTCTGGAATCCCAGAAAAAAAAAAAAGAATACCATCCCCCCTCCCTTTTTTTTCTAATTACTCCCATTTGACCAGGAATTGATGGAGTCATGGCTATTGAATGCTGGCCATAGCTGTGGCTACTAAATGGCCTATTGTGTTGAATAAATCATATTATATTTGGATAGTGCAGGTGGTATAGAAGGAATAGGAAAAACCCTTTCCTCTTTAACTAATATCTTTTCCTCTTGGCCCCAGGCCATTAGAACATTTGTTAGTCTTGTGAGCACTGCCATAAGCATCTATGTAGGCTCTATGTTTTGTGGGCTTTGCCTTCCAATTAGAGTTCTTCTATAGATTCCATTCTTTCGAAGGCTATGGTGCAAAAGGAACTTTCTAAGACATAGAATATAGCTGAAAACAAGCTCATCAGTCATTAAGCCTCAACTAGTCATTAAATCTTAGTCATTAATTCTATTGATGACTTTGCAAGCAAGATGATGGAATAAACCATTCCCACATATTCAGACTCAAAGGCATATTTAGAAGAAAGATGTAGAGGTAGAAAAATAAAGTACAAAATGATGTAATTTAAAGAAAAGACTAAAATGTTTTATCTAGTCAGAGCTGGATTAATGTTTTAGTGAAAATGACCATATCTAAGCTAAACATTTAGCTATCAAGGCAAACATAAAAAAAAGAGTGAAGTTTCTTAAACTTTTATTAGTGTTTTATAGTCATATGTAAATAATGAGTTTTTAATCCTTCATACCAGTAATGGCCTATCTCTTCAATACGCAAGTCATTTTATATCACATCTTTTCTTATCTGACATATTTAGACATATTCTTCCTAATTCTTTAAAAAAATTTTTCCTACTCATCCAATGATCACACTTGCCATCATGTCCTTTGCATACAAAGGTGAGCTCACATTACGTCTGTTATTTTGAAAAAGCCTTGCTTAATTGGATAGGATGGTAGTCAATGGCTTATTATTCCTAGGTTTTTAGAAGCTTTGACTGTAGTGAGACCTGACTTTCAAAGCTGTCCTCGCTTGCCGCCATTACAGGAGCTGAGATTTCATTCTCTGTGAAGTCCTCTTATCATAATCTTGAAAATATTTATCTCTTGGCTTTGAGAGGCTAGATCTTCTTTGAAATATTACAATGCAATAGTTTCTGTTTACACTAATCTTCTCATGCTTTTTCATCTCCAGTAGCCTGAAAGGTTTAACATTTTTTTCTCAATAATTTAACCTAAAATTGTTTTCTGTTAATCAAAGGTGTATGCCCTGAATTTCTTTCCACTACTCAGATTCATATGCTACACGTGCTAATCAAAGGCTCTTCCTCCATCCCCTGAGTGTCCCACATTACATCATTTTCTGCATACTGAGTGTTCTGTATTTTACGATGCTAGAGGATGAAAACTGAGGGAAGAGACTATTATTATTTTTACCTTTGTCCCTATCATGGTGAATAACTTGTACTACATTCAATTGATATTTGCCAAATTAATGAATAAATTAATGAACAAATTAAATTATTGAATAAAAATGATAAATTAATGGATAAATAAATTAATAATAAATTAATGAATAAATTGAGATTGAGAATACCATTTAATTAGCAATTTATCTAGATATTTAAGCATAGATGACAATACCAATTAACAAAATCTGTTAAAATGAAATGACAAGAAAATAATCTTAAAAGCGTGAATAGGGAGCAGTGCCTAGAAAAACACTTGCAGTCTCAGGGGTCAGATAAAATTATAATTTATGCTTTCCATGATGTTAAAGGTGGTGAGAGATTTAAAAAGACTTATGAAAGATACTATCTTTTCTTTTTTTGCAGTACTAGAGATGGAATCTAGGGGCATTCTACCTCTGAATTACACCTCCAACCCTATTTTATTTTATTCTTAATTTTGAAACAGGGTCTCACTAGGTTGTAGAGGGCCTCACTAATTAGCTGAGGCTGTCTGCCAAACTGCGATCATCCTGTCTCAGCCTCCCAAGTACTGAAATTACAAGCATGTGCCACCATGCCTGGCCAAAAATACTGTCCTGAGATCCAAATTATATTCGTTTTTAAAAATGCTACCCAAATATGCTGGTTGCAGTGGTACATACCTGTTATCCCAGTACTTGGGAGGCTTAGATGATGGATCACAGGTTCTAGGCCAGCCTCAGCTACTTAGTGAAGCCTTCCACATCTTTGTGAGACCCTGTTTAATAATAAAGAATAAAAAATAGGGTTTGGGATATAGCTCAGAAGTAGAATGCCTCTGAGTTCAATGTACAGTAGTACAAAAAATTCTACCCAAATGAATTATGGATTTCTCTACTTCTCAAATAGTTATGATCGCTTTAATTATTTTATTCTAAAGACTGACTGCTGTATTTTCTCACTTCTCCAACTATATAGTCTTTAAGGCAGGCTTTCTGGCTGATGACTTTAGTTTCTTGCCTCTTCCCATCATTTGCAGCAAATAGCCAATGCCTGCCCAACAATACAAGTGCAGGGAGTGCTGCTGAAGCTCAGGGAGTGAGAAGGCTGAGGTTCTAAGGAGGAGGGGGCTGAGCACTTTCAGATAACTGTGTTTAGGAATGCATTCCAACACAGCCAGCTTCCCAAGCAGGCCTCCTCGCTGAGTGCCAGCTGACTTCCAGTTATGCCAATCTCTTTCCCAATATTTTAAACATCAAGGTGAAATAATCTTTGATTAGTTCCTAAGTAGGGCTCTCAAAAGGCATGCTATTATGCCACATCTTTTATGTTATGGTTTGGATTTGGAATTCTCCTCCTATCCAATACTCATGTGATAAAAATGTAGCCTCCAATTGTAGAAAGGCTCAGAGGTGGGGCTTGGCAGGAGGAGATGAGTCATTGGTGTTATCTAAGTATCCGTTATTATTTGGCTTGACCTCACTTGCCAGGACCTTGAGATCAGCTGGGCTGAGAATCCACCTCCCCACTCCAATCCCAACAGGAAGGCCACAGTGCCGAGCCATGGGTGGGTGAAACCTTGAGGATGATATATGTCCTGTGTCTCCCTCCTCTCACTTTCTGCCTTAATGTCAGGGTGACATCCTTCTGTCAACTGTCTTGTTGCCTTTTCTCAGGCAAGCCATAGAGTAAAACCTGTGAAACAGTGAACCCCATTAAACCTTTCTTCCATTAGGTTATACTGATCAAGCAACTTTGGTTACAGCAGCAAAAAATCAGACTAAAACACTTGGCTTAAATTATGGTGTAACTGATAGCTCTTCATTAACATTTTACAAATAGTCCTTAAAATGCTAACTGGACAAAACATTCCAAAACGTTTCCTCTCTTTGGTGGTCATTATTGTATGCCACATACCCAGATTTCCGTTTTAAATAAAGTACAGAATTTTAAAAAAATAGACTTCTTTGAGAAGTACAACATTTTGGTTTAGGTGCTAAAACTGAAAGCATCTTTAATTTTTCTTATTTTTTGAAATTTCATGGTTTTTAATGAAATAAACATCTAAGAGAACAAAAAATACCTGATGGGTTGCTTATTCATAACAGACAATTGGAATAATTGAATACAATATTAATAACCTCTTTAACCACCTTTAGACTCATTTGTTTAACTAATCTGTGTCTTAAGCTATTATTGCTTTAAAGTTTGGAGGTCATTGATGAATCTGAGCACCCAGTAATTATTTTATGTTTTAAAAGATAATGTGAACATATATTGCTGTATTGAAGTGTCTTTTTGTCTTTTTTATTGTCAAGTAATCCATTCTGTTGTTTTTAGAGTTTCCACCATTATAATTATAATTCTTATCATTTTAAACCAAAATGTATAGTTTCATAGTGACATATTCACATAAAAAGTAACAAAAGAATGCTAGAATTAATGAATAAAAGTAATCTTATTAGAAATATGATAATGTTTAAGTGGCATAATACATCAATACATTTATTTTAAATCCTCTCAATCTTCCACTAGAGAATTCACATAATGTGTTTCAGTAAAAATTTTTAAATTGCATTAATATTTCTAAAATAACAACAGAAAGTCATATTATCTTGGGAAGACAAAGATGAGGAAATTCTATAGATTAACTGTAACAGAAAGATCAGCTAGGAAAGAAGGCAGCTATAACAGATAAGAGTAGAATAGTAATATAGATCATATAAAGAAAAATGTATGTCACATATAGGATTAAATTCTCCCTTACCCTCTATAGGAAAGGTAATGGTAATGTGTACAGCATATTTTATCATATTATATTTTTGTATAAACTCCAGTATCTTCCTCATACACATTCCAGAGAGCAACTATTTTTTTCAGTAGGAAATATTATAAAAAGATGTTTCTTGGGTCAAAACCAGAGATCCAATCATGACTATTTGATTTATTCTTATCTCAAATATACACTAGACACCAATCACTAATAAAGTACTTAGATCAAATAAAAGTATTATTAGAACATTTTTTAGTGTTTTCTATATCTATGAAGATTTCTCTGTCTCGTTGTCCTAATTAGATGGGTTTATCATATTATGATCTCAATGTCATCACAAGCACACATACACAATTAACATAAATATTATTCATAATATTATTTGTAAAATAAGTGCCTTAAGTCATGTACATCTTACCTAGTAAATCTCAATTAATTAATTAATTATATTTTAATATCCCCTCACTGTGACATTTAAAACTGCACTTAAGAGAAGGCAGATATCCTAGTCTTTGAGATCTTCCATTACCTTCTGCTTCTAGAAAGTCCAATAATATGTTTGCATAAGTAAATAAGAATTCATTCACATATTTTTACTGCAGAAGGCAGTTCTTCAATCTATTTGGTAAAAGGAATGAAGTGCTAATGTCCAGGAAATAGCAGTAATAATACTTCTTCAGTTTCTTTAGATGTTTTTCCACAAGAGAACTGCCAAGTACAAGTGCTTGGTACATTTTAATTTATTTATTTTATTTATTTTTTGTTCTTTATTTGAAACGGGGTCTTTCTCACTAATTTGTGGAGGACCTCACTCATTAGCTGAGGCTGTCCGCAAGCCACGATCCTCCGGTCTCAGCCTCCCGAATGCTGGGATTACAAGTGTGCGCCACCACGCTCGGCTACATTTTATTTTAGTTGTAGATCCTCAAGGGCATCTTCTACTTTTGCATATATCCCCTGTGCATTTAAGAGTAAATATGCAAGAGAATTGGTTTTGTTGCTTCATTAAAATTATTGTGGTTCCATACAGATTGAAAGAGAGAATTGAGGCCTTAAAATCTCAAAATCAATCAATCAATCAATCAATCAATCAATCCAGGGTTTTGCCAGTAATTTAAAAAGTTTTAAAATTTAGGATTTGAAAGTATATATGAGATAATTATTATGATGTCTTATCATTGTTACCTTCCAAGATCTCCATTAGGAACTTCTGAAGATTATTACAATACACAATACACCTACAATAATCTTGGAAATCTCTCAATTTGTATGCCTTTATCTTAAGGAGGTTTTAAGTATAAGAACTCTTTTTTTTTTTTTTTTTTTTGTGGTACCGAGGTTGGAACCCAGGGGTATTCTATCTCCAAGCTACACCCCCATCCCTATTTCTTAAGTCTTTTTATTTTTTGAAACAGGGTGTCACTGAACTGTGAAGAGTCTTGCTAAATCGCTGAGGCTGACTGCAAACCACAACCCTATGGTCTCTGCCTCCCCAATGCTGGGATTACAAGCGTGAGCCACCACGCCCAGCAAGAACTCTTAATTTCAAATTCGACACCATCACCCCCTTTTTTTCTGTCAGAAATGGGGATTGAACCCAGGGGCATTTTACCTCGGAGCTACATCCCCAGCCCTATTTTGTTTTTTTATTCTTTATCTTTGATATAGGCTCTCACTAATTTGCGGAGAGCACCTGAGGCTGGCCTCAAACTTGCAATTTTCCTGTCTCAGCCTCCCAAGTATTGGAATCACAAGTGTGCGCCACCACACCCAGTTTTGTCACGGTGATGTGTACATGTATGTCTACACAAGTTTTATCCCATTATGATGTATGAATACAGTGCACCAATTGAAATTTTTTAAAAAATTAAGAAAAAAATAAATGTATAGTATGCCATTTTTTCCCCCAAGTTAATTACACAAAATAACCCAAAGGGAAAAATTTCTCATGGATATCAGAAATTTGTGCTGGGACATTGGTGGAGGCCACTGTATAGCAGACTGAAGTGAGAGGTGAGAAATATTTAGCCTCTTTGACTAACATCAATGAATGACAACTATGGTAATGTTATATTTACACACACACACACACACATACACACACACACACACACACACACACACATGCATGGTAACTTTAATAATATCTTAGGGATGCTTAAGTATGTGGGATAATTCTAAACACTGCTGGAACAAGAAATGCTGAGAATAAAAATTTAGTTGTTAAGCCAGGCCTGGTGATGTATGCTTGTAATCCCAGCATTTGGGAGGCGGAGACAGGAAAATAAGTGAGACCTTGTTTCAAAAATAAAAAGAATAAAACATAGGACTGGGGCATAGCTCGAAGGAAGAATGCCCCTGGGTTCCATCCTCAGTACTGCAAAAAAAAAAAAAAATGTTGTTAATATCTGACTGGCTCACTCTATTGGAATAATAGTAACTGAACTAATCTCACAGACAAGAACTTGATAAAGTCTTGGCAGTATTTTAAAATGCCATTAGGGTTTTTTGATTCTGGAATTTTCTCAGTATGTTCCCAATGAATGCATGTACCTTAGATGGAGATATTTCTCTACATGAAAAACCAGACCTGTTACTCAAGTCTACTTGAAGATTTTGTGCTAAAGCAAAATCAACCCAAACAAACAAACAAACAAACAAACAAACAAACCTTCTTCTAGAATTTTTCTCTATCCTTTAGAAATTTGGTTCATGATATAAACCTGTGTCCACACTCTCAACATTCTTTAGCTTTAAAATATATTCTTTTCTTAAGTCCTGTGGATAAATATTCAAATATTTTTTTCTGCTTCTATTGCTTTAAGGTCTTGAATAAAATCAAGTTCATGAACATGTCCTACTAATTATGCTATAGCCCTTGAGGGAAAATATCTAATTTCTGGTTATTCTGCTCATGTGTGGGAACTGAATACAAATTATTTATTCCTACATTTAGGAGCTCTGTGAAAGTTGAATGCTTGTTAACTTATTATTTAGTTCTTTAAAGTGTTTTATTTCTTTGTAAAAATGTTTTCTTCACTACCAAGGTCAGGATCAGAAACATATTATGTACTCACAAATATTCAATTATTTATTAGTTGAATTATAAGTGAAGTAGGGAAATATTTTATTTGAAATATATACATATTAAACACATTTGTAACAGATACAAGGAATAAATTTTTATACTTAAATAATGGGGTCAAACTAGATCAATATAAAATCACATTTTTTCCTATTCTTTGCCTTATGTTGCCTCTGGAATTAAGTTTAGAAATAGAACAAAAAAGGTGAACAAAAATATAGGATTTTCTGCTATTTAAGCCATTTCTAAGTTTTTTTGAAATTTGGACTCAAAAATAAAACTTTTGAAATATTATTTCCCTTATGCTTTTTGTTCACATCCTTTCCCCAAGAAAAACACTTTTCCAAGAAAACTCACTTCTAGAATAACTGGTTCTGTCACATTTCATGCCCCACATGCATAAAAACACAAAAACAATATTCAATTTTCAAGCACATAATGTGATGTTATTATCCTTTAGAAAGGGGTACAAATGGGACCATAAGTTATGTCATTAGGGTCTTTTTAAGCAATCTTAATTATTTCAATTTCGTAGCATTTCATGTTTAACACAAAAGAGAAGCAATTTACTTAATTCTTTTAAAATTATGTTTCTATTCATATGTGTTGAATTCCTATTTTTCTTTTACCAAGGTATTGTGCTGGTTTATCGAGAACTTTCTGCTTATAGGATAAAGTAGACACAAGAAAAGCATATGAAATCTATAGTATTTCTTCAGCTGCATTTTTAAATAAGAAAATAAGATAATCCTTCAAGTTTAGACTCACACAATAGCCATTAGAGCAAATCATTCATATATAGAGGTGCTCTTAAATGTAGAGTGTGCCCCAGTATAATATATTACATTAATTTTACTTGGGGCTTTCATAAATACTCTGAAACTGTACTATTCTTGTGAGAACATTAAAAAACAGGTTAAACAAAACACCCAGACATTGGCAGGGATCTCAATGGCTAGGGGCATTTGTATACATAGTCAATTAAATTTTTAATTATAATGTGAGGTCCAAAGTTCTTTTGTCTTTATCAGAAAGAATGCCCTTATGAAGGAATATTAAATACTTCATTTTTTATGATTACAGCTGTTGTATTGTTTGCTCTTTATATTTATTTTATTAATTTTGTAGCAATGAATCACACCATGGCATGGGAAGAGCTAGATAACTACCACACATTGCCAAATTAATATCTAAAACAGGATGTGTCTTACCCTACAATATGATGACACCTAATTATTCCTTTGTGTTTATTACTGAATAACCGGTTATAAATATCAGAATACACAGTGTTGCCCACTTACATAACTTCTTCACATTCAAGACTTTGAAATCAATTGATTACAATGTATTGTAAATAAGCCATGAAAAGAAGCATTTAAATTGATCTGCTTATTTATTTGCAACAGGAGGGGTTAAGGAGAAACTTCAACTAGTAGTAACCTCCAAAGACATATAGTGACTTCCAAGGGTTATTCAGATACACTGAGTGATGGAACCCAAGCACAATGAGAATTCATGATGTTTTGAGAGTGGACAATAACCATGAATCAGAGATTACGGAGAATTGAAGAATAGTGCTACAATGGAAGAAGAGAAAGAATAGAAGTTAGTAAAAGACACGTGATTTGATTAGAAAGGTAAGCGTGAAAGTATATATCATAATATGAGGGAAGTGCTGAGCATGGTGAAGCACACCTATAATCCCAGTACTTGAGAAACTGAGACAAGAGCATAGCAGGTTCGAGGCCAGCCTCAGCAACTTGGTGAAACCCTCAGCAAGTTAGCAAACCCTTGTTAAAAAATAACAAGTTAAAAGTATGATGGAGGGGGGAAGAGGAAAGTTCCCTAATGTACATGATGTACATTCACAATCATGTCAAAGTAAATCAGTCAGCCAAACATGAAAAGGGGGAATGGAGAGGAAATGGGGTAGGAAGGAATTGGGTAAGGGATATAAATGGGTGCTGTGTGCATGTATGCCTCTGTCATTCTATACCACATTATGATGTATGACTACTATGTACCAATAAAAAAATGAGAGAAAGTTTTAGCTGGCTGTGGTAGTGCTTGCCTATAGTTCTAGCTGCTGGGGATATAGCTTGGTGTAAGAGCACCCCAGGGTTCCATCTTCAGTATTGCTAGATGAATCAATAAAATCTTAATATATTTCAGATATATATATGGGATTTGATATAGTTTAGGAATACTTTTACTTTTCTTAGTTCTCTTAACATGTTCTTAATTCATTAAAAGTTGTTTTTCCTCCCTTTTTCTTTCTTCTTTCGGTGGTACTGGGGATTGAACCCAGTGGCATTCTACCTCTGAGTTATACCCCCAGCCCTATTTTTTATTTTTTATTTTGAAACAAGGTCTCACTAAATTGCAGACGTCCTCACTAAGTAGTTGAGGCTGGCTGCAAACCTGCAATCATCCTGTCTCAGCCTCCCAGGTCCTGGGATTACAGTTGTGCACACCAAGCCTGGCTTAGGAGTTTCTTAATAAAATATAATTATTTCTACACCAAAAAATAAAAACTAAAAATATAAGAAGGGCTGGGGGTATAGCTGGGAAGTAGAGGGCCAGTGGGTTCAATCCTCAGTGCCAATAACAACAACAACAACAACAACAACAACAACAACAACAACAATAGTAGTAGTAATAGAATACAAAGAGAGAATTCCAAGAACAGAGTACTTCATAATGAAACTGCACAGAATGTTATCTAGGATAAGAATATCAAAATGGGACAGGGGAAGTTTTGCAAAGCAACTGCATATGAGAATTACAGCTAATCATTGGTGTTTGAAAGAAAAAGTTCCAGTAATTCTCAAATTAATGCTGGTTGAGCTTTCATACCTTTTACATTCTTATTACTTTTCCAATCTTAGTTGGAAACTGTAGCCATCTCCTTTTTTCATTCAGTGGCACTAAAATCATCACTACTTTGAAAGGTTTCTAAAAAATAATTACATGATACAGAATCAAGTGAAGATAAGAACCAGATTTACAGGGAATACTTTACTTTCCTTATGAACTATATTTCTCATCTTGAGACATAATTCCATTTGCTTTCCTAAAATATGCTTCTCACCAGTAACTGTATAAAATTTTTTGATTTTTCTGTATGATTGATTCATATTTTATAAACCTATTTAGTCTAAATGTGAAATATTTTAGCAAAAAATTGGTATTTTCCCTCCAAATAAACAGAAAATCATATTCAGAAAGTATCTCCATTTCACAGATTTTTTTCCCCTGTGAGCACAGAAAAATAATTCTCACCATATCTTTGATCTGCATCCTTGCTGCCTGTCAGTCATGAGGCTGGATTTTGTATTTTCAAAGTGTATAAGTGCTTATTTTCTAAAACCTACAGAACATGCCATGGTTGGTTTCCTGCTGAGACCCAGTGAGTAATCCTTGGGGCTGGAATACAATCTTCAGCTGTTCTTTTTCCAAGATGGGCCCCCAAGTACTTGAAAAATACTCCTGAGAATTTTATTTCCTAATATAAGTGGCCTTGTTCTTTGACAAAATTAGTCTCTTGATTCCTGAGCAGATTGTCTGTGATTTAATGCTCCACTCTGAAAATTTGCATAGCTCCAAATGCTTGCAGACCCTCAGACACATTTCATGGAAAGCGTACAAGAAGATTGGCTTGATGGGAGTGGAGTGTGGACAGTAAGTGAAGCTAGAGGCTTGGGTAGAGGCAATACGGGACTTTCTTAAGCAGAGAGAAAAAGCAATGGTTAGGAGAATAGCCAGCTGATCTGCCAGCCTTGATTCCAACAGGAGAGGCAAACTACATGCAAATTTGGAGAAAAAAAAGAAAGAAGAAAGAAAAAAGGATTGCAATAAAGTGGTGGATGTGAACAAATATATTAGTGGTTCTGACCTACTACAAAGCAACATTAATGTAAGATGTAGTTCTGAGACTGAAGTGGATGCCTATCTGTCTGAGATGTTTGTACTTTTGTTCAGGTGATGGGGGGACCCATATCCCATGAATTGGTTTGCATGGGGAACAGGAGGTTCAGAAAGATTCCCAGAGAGAGAAGAAGGAGAATATACAGGGAAGCAGGAAGACATATAGGATTTTCTCTACTTTTTAGGTGGTATCTGAGTTCCTCAGTGAGAGGAACCACAGGCAGAAAATTAAAGATGTTTATTTGTGAGTTTCTCTGCAAGAGCCAGGAAAGCCAGGCACAGCTTCCCTATTGGCATAGTATAACACAATGGAATAGACAGATAAATTCTCCTCAATTTCAAAGATGTCTCTAAATACTCAAGTGTTCTATACCTTGAAAGAATATGCCGTCATTTGACAAGAGACTTCACAGACTTGGAAAGAGTGAAATGCATACAAGAAACTGGCCAAGAAAAGCCAAAATCAGAATATCAAGAGCAGAGGACACAGTGAATACTGCATTTATCTCTGATGGACCAGTTGAAGGATTCTCATGAGATACCAAATGTAGAGAGTCCATGTCAGATTGTGAAGCTATATTGGTCCTGTTATGACGTTAACCGTATGAGGTTATTTTTGTTCATTATGGTAGTCATCACTACTTAATTTTCCTTCTGATATCCAACCATTTTTAATTTTCTGTGACAAAGTGCAAATCAATCAAAATCACAATTATGATAAATCATAAAAATTAAGTTGTTCCTGGTCACATTTTTTCAATATATTGACAGATGCCCACTTATTTTATCTCATAGATTTTCTATGTCCTGCAACAACTGGTTTGAACATTGATAGCCATTCTTATACAATGGTAGCATCAATATATATGACAATATCTGATGAGGAATTAGAATTACACATCCCATAAGCAAATGGATCATATACATTTTGAGCAAAGGAAATATGTGCTAGTAATAAGATTGACTTTTTTATTTTTTGTTCTACTTTTGAGAGTTTGTAGTTTTAGGATAATCATATAAAATGTTTTCAGACTTTCAGGGTCAAGAAAGTCAAACTTACAGAAAACTAGACTTAAAGAGATAATAAAGAAAACAGAAGTTTCAAGTACTTAACTGAAGAAGGATTGAAATTTTGGGGTAGTTGAGACAACACAGAGAGATGTGTTAGGGTGAAGGGATGCATAACTTGGGCTTCAGTTCCATCAATTAAGAAATTTAAAATTTGGAGAAGTATTAGACCATGGACCAGGTAAACATCATGAGGGAGAATGTCTTCAGTGTTGAAATGCAAAAACTACCAACTAATCTCCAAATTTTACTTTTCTTTATCAAGGTTACCAATACCTAGAATTGTCAAGTCATTATTTAGAAGGAACTCTTATCTTTCTCAGAATAGCCTACCATTGACTGAAGGAAACAACAGCTGAATCTTTGTTGTATGACATTTTCTACTAAAGGGGTGCTGAGTGCTGTGGGAGGGGTGGAGAATTCCCAGCTGTGATCACAAAATGGATTTGATTTGATGGCTTAAGATGCTATTTGTACAACACTATTGTGATAACTTCTTAATGTTTCCCAGAAATCCCTTGTCAAGGTTATCTGCAAATTCAATACCTAACATCAAATTCAGAGGGAGTCACATGAAATTCTTCTTGCAAATGATCGAAGAAGCTTTGAGAATTGAGTCAGGGTGTCAATCAATCATCAGTCCTGAACTTTATTTCTTTTGTCAACAGTTTCTTGATGTGTTATCAAATTAATGTGGTATTACATTTGAAAAGTCTGCATTGAATAACTTGAAAGGCATTCAGAGAAAATATGTATTGATTAGAATAAAATAAGCAATTCTACTCAGTAAATGACATAGAAATTTTCATGAAATCTATTATTTGTAAATTAAACACATAGAATGATATTAAATTTTCCCAATAAAATTACATAAATATTTTCATGTGTGGGTTTTAAAGTTTGTATATATTTTCCTGGCACAGAACTTAAATGTTTACATTGTAAAAATGTACAAGAATGTGAGGTGATGGATTGTTAATTAACCTGACTTAATCACTTCACATTATAAGCATATCAAAACTACATTATATCTCATAAACAAAACAATTATTTGTTCACTTATTATGAAATGTATTGTTAAATGTTGTGAGTTCCTTTTATATTTGGATAGTAATCCTTTATTAGATAAATAGCAACTATTTTCTCCCATTTTCTAGGTTGTCATAAATCATACTCAGAAGAAAAGTATGCATGTTTTCTTCATATGTGGAAGCTAAAATCAATTAACCTGAATGCAGAATAGTGGTTCCTAGAAGTTTAGAAGGGATAAAGGGATAGAATAATAAAAGAATGCTGAATTTGATAATTGAACACTATTTATGCATCAAAATATAACAGTGAACCCTAATATTATGTAAGATTAATACATATTAATAAAAATAAACTAGGATACTAAAAATACATAAAACTTAAAAAAGATAAAAATGATTAAGTTGCACTGTTGAGTGAGTGTGTTGAACAGGTTTATGTGGGAGTCAGTTTCTCCTGTTCATGAGAATAGAACACTTCATTATGTTTCCAGAACTTTCACTCTATTCTGCCCATCTATAACCAGTTTTGGTTCCATGTGAAGCTACCATTTTTGCCTGGATTGAACATCTAATCTTTATTTTAAATTAAATTTATGTCTAATTGCTGCAGAAAACTTGTACACTTTAATGTAGTACCAGGTGAATACATTTACACATTGTATAATGTTTAAATCAGGAAAATCACAAATATCTCCTCAAAAGCTATCATTTTCCTATGGCAAAAACAATTAAAAGCCTTTTGACTATTACAAATTGTGATGCTATGAACATAGGTATGCATATGTTGCTGTATTTCTCTGAATTCAACCCCTTTGTAAAGATACCTAGGAGTGGTATAGCTGGGTCATATGGTGGATCTATTCCCACCTTTCTTAGGAATTTCCACACAGATCTCCATAGTGGTTGAACTAGTTTACATTCCCACCAACAGTGTAAAAGAGTTCCTCTTTCCCCACATCCTCACACGCATTTGTTGTTGTTTGATTTCTTTATGCTTGCCACTATGACTGGGGTTAGATGGAATCTCAGTGTAGTTTTGATTTGCATCTCCCTGATGGCCAGTGATGAAGAACATCTTTTCACGTATCTATTGGCCCTTTGTATCTCTTCTTCTGTGAAGTGTCTATTTAGTTCATTTGCCCATTTCTTGATTGGGTTGTTTGTTTTTCTAGTGTAGAGTCTTTTGAGCTCTTTGTATATTCTGGATATTAGCCCCCTATCAGAATGGTGGCTGGTAAAGATCCTTTCCCATTCTGTAGGCTTCCTCTTTAGGTTATTTATAGTTTTCTTTGATGAGAAGAAACTTTTTAGTTTGATGCTATCCCACTTGTTAATTCTTGCTTTAATTTCCTGAGCTTTGGAGGTTTTGTTGAGAAAGTTACTGCCTGTGCCAATATGTTGTAGTGTTGAACCTATGCTTTCCTCTACTAACTTCACAGTCTCAGGTCTAATTTCTAAGTCTTTGATCCATCTTGAGTTGATTCCTGTGTTTGGTGAGATATAGGGGTTTAGATTCATCTTTTTTACAAATGGTTAGCCAGTTCTCCCAGCACCACTTGTTCACAATTTGTAATAGCCAAAATATGGAACCAAACCAGATCACCATCAACAGATGAATGGATAGCAAAACTGTGGGAAATACACACAATGGAATTCTATTCAACCATAAAGAAGAACAAAATTATATCATTTGCAAGAAGATGGAAAGCCCTGGAGAACATTATGTTAAGTGAGATCAGCTAAGCACAGAAGGAGAAGGTACATATGTTTCCTCTAATATGCCCAAATTAGGAAACACAAAGGATACCAGTGGGACTCCAGATAATGGAGGGGAAATATCAGCAAAGTTTGAATGGAAAGATAGGAGAGGAGGAAGGCTGATCTTGATTAATGAGGGTCTACATCTGAATATGTGTAAAATTATGAATAAGACATGGTTAACCTGGACAACCATTGGTGGGAGGGGGGAAGGGAAAATGGGGGCAGGGGGGAGAGGGCACCAAATATAGTTTAAATGTATACTATTTATGTTCAATAAAAAATTGTTAAAATAAAAAATAAAAAAAATAAAAATGGGAAAAAAGCCTTTTGACATTATATTATACATTTAAAAAATATATATAATTATATATAATATAAACATATAATGTGTCATCTATAATCATCCTACTGTATAATCGTAACAGCACCCACTGATCAAATTTTACCATCCCTCCTTTTACCATTTTCTCCTAAGACTTTGTTAACTATCATTCCACTCTTGACTTCTATGAGATCAACTTTTTGTCTTCCACATATGAGTGAAGCCATGCCTGCATTATTTCACTTAACATAATGATCTCTAGTACTACTCATACTGTTACAAACAACAGGATTTCATCCTTTATATAGCTGAATAGAATTCTGTAGTGTATATGTACCATTCTTCTTTGTCCATTCATCAGCTGATGGACATTTGGCTTGTTCCCATTTCTTGGGTATTATAAATATTGCTGCAATAAACATGAGAACAGAGATGTCTCTTGATAAACTGATTTCATTTTCTTTGACTATATGTCCATTAGGTATCCAGTTTCCATAACACCATTTATTGAAGGGACTGTCCATTTTCTATTGTAATTTTTTACAACTCTGTGACAAATCAATTGACTGGAAATATGTGAAATTACTTGTGAGCCCTCTGTTTTTCTCTACTGATCTGTTTTTTCATTGATTTTTGTATCGTTTGTCCTACTGATACTTGCTGTTTTGATTACTGTACCTTTGCAGTGTATTTTGAAGTCAGTAAATAGAGTGCCTCTGACTTTCTTTTATTTACATAAAATTGGTCTTCCTATTCATGACTTTTGTGACTTTCATACATACCTTACGATTTTTGTATGAAAAATTTCGCTGGAAATTTTTTGTGTATGTGTGGTCCTGGGGGTGAAACCCAGGGGCTTTTCTACCTCCAGATTACACTCCCAGACCTATTTTATACTCTATTTGAAAACAGGGTCTCACTAAGTTGCTGAGAGCCTCACTAAGTAGCTGAGGCTGGCTTCAAACCTGTGCGATCCTCCTGTTTCAGCCTCCCAAGCACAGGGATTACAAGTGCGTGCCACCATGCCAGGTTAATTGGAATTTTAATATGGATTATATTGACTCTAGATCACTGTGATTAGAATGAACATTTCAATAATATTAATTATTTAAATTTATGTTCATAGGATGTTTCTTCATTTATTAGTGTCTTATTCAAATTTTAATCAGTGATTTGAAATTTTTAGTATACAGAACTTTTATTTCCTTGTTTACATTTATTCCTAAGTATTTGATTTTATTTTTGAATTTATTCAAAATAAAGTTCATTGTTTCCTTGGTTTTTTAGATAGTTTGTTATTACTATGCAGAAACATGACTGTTGTTTTTATATCCTGCAACATTACTTAATTTGTTATTTCTAACAGATTTTTAATCAGAGGCTAGGGATTGAATCCAGGGACATTTTACCTCTGAGCTATACTTCCAACCTATTTTATTTTATATGCTGAAGCAAAGTCTATGTTACTGAGGCTTGCTTTGAATCTGAGATCCTTCTGTCTTTTTACTTCCAATAACTGGAATTACAGGTATTTGCCACCATGCCAGCCTAGGGTTTTAAAACTTTTTTTAATGAACCATTTTATAATAATGTACATCAAATTTACTGGGAAGAGTAGGTACTTATTATAATGGGGTCTGGACAAAATTTTATAATTTTGTCTATGGTAGCTCTGTGAGCAGAGAGTACAAAGGCTGAGGAGAAACACTTTGGAGAATTTTGAATAGGTTAGGGCAGAGACTCTCAAATATATTTAGTTTACTTTGATGGCATTAATTTTGTAGTTTTGTTTGTTCTTGTTTTCCATAAATCTTTGCTCACTATAAATCATTATGGGGAGAAAAGAGAAATTAAAAATTAAAAAAAAAACAGGTGTAAGTCTTAAGTGAAAAATATATTAAAAATAAGTAGTAAGTCCTAACCTGAATTTATAGGATGAAGAAAACATAATTTACATAAATAATTGAAACTTAGAAATAAGAGTATAGTGAATATAGCTTAGAAGTTGTTATGGATTTTAGGCTAGTACTCAGAAATTCTGCATAAGACTCTCTCTCTCTCTCTCTCTCTCTCTCTCTCTCTCTATATATATATATATATATATATATATATATATATATATACAAATTACAAAAAGATAATTTAAAATGTATGGAATCTAGATTGAGAAGAGAGTTCCAAAAACAGAGTAAATAAAAAGGGTGAGGAGGAAGGTGTTAATGTTGAAACTTAAGATTGTTACTACCAAAAAAAATAGTCCTTGTCTTGAAAATCTCATGATTTCACCAAAAGATAAGAAGAAAATTAATATTCATGAGAATTATAGAAAATAATGTAGCATCAGAGAAAAGAGAAAATCTAGCTAGCTGAGAAGAGGAAGATTATTTGAATAGGATTAAAATTATGTGGGGAGCAGGTATATTCTCAACAAAATATAATACAAACAAAAGATAATAATATCTTCAATGTAGGAACTAAAGAAAATTTATTGAAAAACAAGCATTGAGTATTTTAGTAATCAAGTTTCAAGTTGAAAAACTTATTAGGGTCTGCATTTCAGTAGGGACTTTATTTAGTATAGAAAATTAGGATGTAATGCCAAAATGAGAAATGAGTTAATATACTAGGAAGTGTAAAAATGACATAATTGTAAAATAGTTAATGACCAAAGGGGAAGTAATTCAAATATCATGAAATAAAAATACTGGAGAACAGAATGTGGAAGATACTGGGACAATTTATTTTAAAATATTCTAAGTCTCATGTGTTCTGTAGCCTCATAACATTTCTGTCAAAATTCACATTTTCTCTCAGTTAACTCTTGTGAAAATATTGAGGGTATCTACAAAATATAAGAAAATGTAGAAAGAGATAGAAGGGGAAAATAAATTTAAAAACCAGATTGAATTAATTAAAGCCAATAAGAGTGAAATATTGATGCCAATGAACACATGTTACACTGAACACATAAACTAAAATAGTAGAAATATTTCCAAATATAGCAGGGTCAAAAAATAATTTAAATGAATTACATTGACCTGGTAAAAGCAATTGCTTTTTATGCTGGATAAGACATTCCTAAAACTATTTACCATGCATATTTAAAATAACTGATTAAACACAATTTTTAAAAATATAATTTATTTGTGGTATTGGAAATTGAACCCAGGAAGTCTCTGTCACTGAGCTGCATCTCCATACCTTTTTATATTTAATTTTGGACATGATCTCATTAAGTTGCCCAGGCCTGCCTTGAATTTACAATCTTCCTGTTTGTTCCTCCTGAGTAGTTGGATTATAGAGGGGCACCACCTCACCCAGCTAAACAAATATTTACTAGGGATATGAAAAAGACATACAAAAAGACCAAATGTTAACTCTGGTCCCTTTACAAAAAGCTTGCTGACCCTGGCTTTCAGTCTTTAGTAGGAAATTATAGGAGACTGTTAGGGAAATTCCCTAATGTACATTCACAAGCATATCAATGTCAATCACTAAGCCAAACATGAGAAGGAAGGAGCGGGGAGAGACTGAGGAGAGAATTGAGGAAGGGCTAAATAAGTGATGTGTGCATATATGCCTCGACTATCTTGTATCCCATTAAGATGTATTCACAGTACACAATTAAAATGTATGCAATTGCACCAATAAAAACTGATAGTGTAAATATGGGTTTTTTAATTTAAATTTTACAAAACATTTTAAAATGACTGAAATTTGACTACATTAACACTCAAACTCTTTCTAGCATAACAATGTAAATGAAGTTTAAAGATAAGTAAAAAATGTGAAGATATATACAATATACATAATTGTTAAAAGATTATTATCCAAAACATATATAGAATTTCTATTAATCAGCAAGGAGATGCAACTCAATCAGAGATGAATAACTGACATTATGGAACTTTAAATAAGTGAATGGCTAATAAAGATAGCAAGAAATATCTATCCTAACTGATGCAGAGAATTGCATATTAAACTCTACTTTTATTGAACATTACAAAACTGGACAAAAACAGGAATTCTGGTAAGAATGTGGAAAAGAAAATCTTCAAGCCTTTCTGACACAAGTATAATTGCTATATCTTGAATTACTATTTATGCATATACATTTATGTTAAATGTATATCTGTATTCTCATCCTGCAGTTCCACTTCTAGGTATATTTAACCTGTGAAATCTATGACAAATATTCAAAGAGAAACATGCATAAACTCCTTTTTTAATCATTGCTGGCAGTAGAAATCCAAGCCATTGATTATCAATATGGAAATAAAAATATACATGTCTAATATTATATATGCATACATATATTTGTGTTAACACAGTAGAATTTCATAGCACTCAAAATTAATGATCTACTACTATAAATACCACAAGCATAAATCTCAAAAGCAAAATAATGAGAATAAAAAGCAAGTCCCAATGGCATTTCTGATGTCCCATTAAGGACAGAATTACACTGAACTCACAATACCTAGAAGTTCAATGAGACAAAGCGAATATAAGACAAACATGTCATCCTTACAGCCTGGTAAGTCTTCATGCTGACAGCTAAGGAGACGTACTTCCCATTCCAATCAGAGCTCCATTCAAACATGAAAAGAAGGTTCTGACATTCAGAGGTGTGCACATTATCAAGAGATTCTATGGTCATCTTCTCTTGAGCAATCACTCTCCTGTATTAGTCAACCATCACCCAGGAAATACTGGCACAAAACGAAATGGAAAGATAGAGTAACATATATTTTATTGTATTCCTTAACTAACCAATTGAAAGTAGGAAGTAATAGTGAGATATGTATCTATCAAGAAGGAAAATACTAAAATCGCAGTGAGTGAGTTTTCTGCAATTTTCAGTATCCTAAAAAGAACAAAAAATATATGAATATGAATTGTATTGATCTGACAAAACTCAGTGTGGACTGAATGCTCTTATAATTACATTTAAGACTGACATTTTATAACAAAGAAAAACTAGTAAGGTTCACCAATAATTTAACTTTTGTGTTTTCTTTCAATGACACCAAATAGCTAATTAAACACATACGTATACATACATTATTTGGAGTCAAGAGAAAGGGAAATTCACTCTACTTTAGATCTTACCATAAACCTACTCTTTCAACAAGAAGTCCCATATTTTGAAATTGTACTAGGTCTTGCTAGTGATGTTACCAGAGCATAAGAATAAGGCTAGACAAAATTTTAAAACTTGTACCTCGGTAGTACTCTGATATTTCTCTGTGAACTTTCAGTGTCCTCAATTTGTTTACATATTCCTAGATACCTCCTCAGTTCTGAATTAAATAACATGTTATATCATGCCAAAGACTGCTAGTTTTCTCTTGATTAAAGTTGGACCCAAAGAAGAAAGCTTTGATTTTGCTGTATCACTAATAACATTCCTCCTATTCATAGAGCACAATGAAAAGTCTTTAAATATTAATAGCAATTGGAACAGAATGGTAGGAAATAATTTTTTAGGCAACTGAACTTTACAGAGTCCCCTCCAGTGGTATGTTATTAGTACCTAAGACCTTCATTATTCATTATTGATTCTTTGCATAATACTGGCAACTGGATATAGAATTCATCTATTTTTAAAGAGGTCCCTTCAAAGTGCATTTTTGAAGTCTAAAAGCTACAGTCCGCAGACTTGTTTTATTCCTATTCTTTTTTATTTGAGTTCAAAATGACTCTGGATAAGTGTTTATTTGCTACTAAATATATTTCAGTTCTAGGACATGGATAATTTGCTTATTTATATCATCTAAGTTCACATATGCGTTATGAACAGGTACAGAAAAAAAATCAATTTCTTGTTTTCAAAGACAATATCTACCCAGATGCCTCTTATGCATAAGTATATACAGTTTACAAACAAAAAAGACATGTAAATATCAAAATTATAAAATTTGTGATTATGCAAAGTTTTGTGTTAAACTATTGCCTGAAACTACTTTAATTTATTCATTTTATGTTAGTTTTCTAGTTTTCACTAAGAATATATGAATCTCTATAGGTGATTGATTGCTCATCATAATTAGGAACTCTAGTAAAAGTATCTGCAAAAATTTACTAGTACTTGGGTAGCACTATTTTTAGAAATGCTAATTATATTCAACATAGATATTATGAATACTTTTATAAGATCATCTAAGTAATACAATGCACTTAGTAATTTTTTTTTACTTTTTAAATCAATTGTTTCATAATTAAACATGGTACATTCATAAGAAATATAATTATTTGATCTAATATTGTTTTTGTTTTGCATTGTGTTCTTTTGGTGCATTTGTTTGTTTGTGTTTTGTACTGAGGATTGAACCCAGGGGCATTCTACCTCCAGGCCAGAGCCTGGCTCTTTTTATTTTTCATATTGAAACAAGGTCTTGCTGAGTTGCTGAGGGCCATGCTAAGTTGCTGAGGCTGGTCTTAAAACTTGAAATCCTCCTTTCTCAGACTCCCAAGTACTGGGTATTATAGGCGTGCACCCCTACTCCCAGCCCAACTTTTTTTTTTTTTAACTTTAACTGTATAGTCATTTCTAACTCCCAAGCTAAAGATTAAATAGAAAAATGTAGATTAAAAATATATCATGGTATAACTTGGAGCAGAGGCTGAAGTATTTAAATTATATAAAGCTATCTAATCATTTTTCATAATGATATGTTTACTTTCAGATTTATATTTGAAATAATATATCATTACAATATACTACAAGATTCATTTCAACTTAGTTTATAACAACAACACATCTAGAGCTGGGCTGTAGCTCTGTGGTAAAGTGGTTGCCTGGCAAGTGCACCACCCTGGGTTCGATCCTCCATCCAAAAAGACAAAAAAGAAAGACCCCCTTTAAAAAGAACAGTACATCTATGACAGCCCGTTTATTCTCCAATGAGTTAGAATTTTACTGAAATGTAGAATAGTTTTATATCTTTTATTATTTAGAGTTCCAATTACTATTTTTTGAAAAGATAAAACCAGTCTCTTAACAATGAATACATTTCAAGAGGAAGAGTTTAATTAGCATGTCAGTTTGGTTTCTGACACCTTTAGTTTGTACCTGCTATTCACATTTACTTATCCAGTTTAATTTTTTAAAGTTTTAATTAAATAGAAACAAAAAACAAACTAAAAATTGTCAGTGGAAGGTTTCCATGCTATAGAAGTTCTGGTAAGAGTGATATGGTATATTAGATATAAGAGGTTCTTTTTTTTTCTTTTTTACTCCTATTAATCTTTAGGATTATTATGGCTTTATTTAGTACTCTGCTATATCATAAGGATTTATTCTTTTGCTTTACTCTAATTTTTGTGGTGTCAGCATCCTCCTAAGTCTGACTACTCTCAGGCTGGGAACACAAAAAAACAAAAACAAAAACAAAAACAAAAACAAAAACAAAAACAAACATCTGTTGAAATTTTAGATACACCCGAACACTAAACAATACAAGAAGACATAGTTAAGGAGCCGTCCTCAGAAAGATCCTTCAGAAGAGGTCCTACCTTTTGAGAACTTTACATTTTTACTAATCTCATGCCCATTGGAATTAAATAGATCATGAGATAATTTATGAGTCCATCATCTTTTTTTTTTATTAATGGGAGAGTACAGGAGGCTTATTTAGAGAATTAAATGCACCATATGAGATAGGTTTTGAAGAGAAAGAAGAGTCCTATTTCAGGAAAATAAAAATGAAATGGGCCAATCCGAGAAATGGAAAGGCAGACTGGTACAACAGAGTTACACCATTTAGATAGGGTTTGGTGTGGTCTGTTTCTGGGAAAGGAAGGTAGGGTGGAGTGTTCTATGTATTGGGTTTTATAGCTCCTCTAGACACCTTCCTGAAACTTACAACTTTTGGGGTGATTGATAGCCAGTTTCACGTCGCACCTTAGTTGACGCTGAGTTGTTTCTCCACCCCTTTCCTAAGGCTCTGCAGGAAAACTTTCTAGTCAGTCCCAGTCTGAAGACTTTTCCAGCCCATCTCCCCAGGTGAGGAGATCAAAATGAGCAAGAATCTGCAGGGTCTTTTCCAGATGACTCTATCTGCTAAATCCAGCTCATGACCTAACTTTCCTCACAAGAATCCCATGCAATTTTTTTACAACCTTAGTTATCTGAATCAGTTATCCAGGTATGAAAAATAGGGCCATTTTGAATGGATCAGGCACATATGAGACTTGCTTATTCCTATATGGTTTAAAAATAACTATATTTGTCTCTACTACAGGACAATGAAAAAAGATAATGACATTTTTTCAGCACAAATTCTCTACCGTATTTACTATGCTTAAATATTCAGCAAAAGTCTCTTGTATATATAAGTTTAAGTACAAGTATGCATCTCACACACACTATACACTTTGAACAAAACCAACTTGGAAACCACAATCCCTATTTAGCTATAGTTAACGTTCTATGGATAAATGTAATTGGCGGACTCACCATTTCACCATAAAAGTTTCTTCACAGTTTGATTCCACCTTATCCCAGTTGCATTTCCTACCAAATAAATGTTCAGTGATGTGAGAAAGTCCTTTCCAGTCCCTCAAAGTTCCATGCTCTTTCATGATTCCATGTTTCTTCAGGTGTTCTTTTCTCTGCATTAAAATCAATTCCAAAATCATTCTGTTTTTGGAAGATTTTCATCTGTTTTTTAAACATCATAGTATCTCTCTGAAGCTCCTTGATTGATCCATTAAAATAGTCTTTTTTCTACTATGTCCTTAAATAATTGCCTTTAAGATTAAGTTGTAGATTATTATTAAATATTATTTTCATATAGTAGGAAACTAAAATCACTCTTATGATTGTAACTTTAGTAACCATTCTAAACATCCTTGCTGAGCTAGTTTCAGTTTATTTAGAGAAACTTATTAAAACAGAATAAAAAACAAGGACTTGGAAAGATGATATCAGTACAGGGATGACAGGACTGAGAATCTAAGAGTTGTAAAAGGCCAAATTTATTTTCTAAATTAGCATATAGGGCCTGTGTTAGGGCTTGGAAATTATAGCTCAGACATAAGAACATGAATGTGATATTAGTTTTCAATACTCATGCTTAGTTTATAGAACAAAATGACATATGAATCACATTAACAAAAGAGTCTATCCATAATAGCGGCTTGAGAATTCTTGAACTACACAGATAGAAAAACCAAATGGCGACTGTACAATAGTACAGTCACATCACACTGGTATTGAGTGCCAAAAACTAATTAGAGAGAGGGGAGTTCATGGGGTGAGAGAGTCAAAACTGTAGCGTGGAGTAACTTAATTGGCACACCGGGGAAGACAGACAGAGTCTGAAATAAAAAGCAGGGAGATTGATTGTTTGGATAACTCATCATAAATTTGGGATATTTATTAATCTCCAAGTGCCTGACTCACACATTGAAGAGCAGGATCAAAAGCCAAGGTTATAAGTAGCTACCTTTTGCAGCTGAATAAATGAAAAAAAAAGAATAAAAATTGACTTGGTAGTGAGGTGAAACTAACACACATTCCATATAAAGCTATCCAGAAGTTGTGTAGCTGATTTGCTGATATGCTTGGAGATTAATTGTGAAGATTTACACTAGGAATCAGAAGAGGGTTTGGAAGTTTGGCAGACATTGCAAAGTGATGAAGTACTGTCTAATATAAATAATGTATTAGACAGCCACAAGAGATGAGCCAAGAACATAAAATATATCTACTCCTACAGCAACCTAGTGGTCTGGTAAGGATGCTAAAAGGGCATAGGCAAGAGAGGAGGGCAGACAGGGAATATTGGTGGTTTACAAAATTTTAAAAATTACTGGAAGATTTGCTATCTAATAGGGGGAACATGGGAGGTTTATTTACAGAAGTGAAAAGTTGTATCATATTTTGTTTGCTTTACAATTTTCCTGATATAGACATTTCTGAAAACGCTCGCAGATTAGGCATGGCATCTATGCAAGTGTGTTCTGTGGCCCGCTTCCTGAATGTCGAATGAAATACATAATAATCCAAGTATGATGGCACTCCCGATCAAAACACGAATCTGTCTGGTCCATGAACTAATTCAAATATGCAGCGAAAAAGGCTCATGATATAATGATTAAATTTGGGTAGTCATTCTGTCCTTACTTTTTATAGCAATGTATAAACTATTCTCTACCTACACTCTAGAAACTGAACCATTTAAAAGGGTTCCAGATACCCTAGGGGAACATGAAAGATTCACCTGCAATCTCAAGCATCATTCTTGTCTAGAGTCTTAAATAAAAACTAGTCAGCATGCCAGAGTCAGACCTGCCTTTAGAATATCAGATCTTAAGCAGCATTTGTAAGCATCAAGGCCATCATATTTTTTATGTTAGATTGTAAAATATGAGTCAGAGATAGAGAAGAAATGAGAATACACTGAATCCAATCATGTATAAATTATAAATTTAGAAAGATAATTACTGATGCATATCATTTTAATCACATCTAAAGAAAATACAGATTATATTTTACATGTGTCTTTAACAGTTTAGCAAAAATAACACTAAATTTTAATAAGCTCTGTAGATTGGCTACAGGTTACCATGGTGCAATTAAAAGATTTTGTGACTCTTTAAAGGATGAAATTGTTTCTGTCAATAAAACTGATAAGCTCTTCAATGACTTCCTCTGTGTGTCATTGTTGACAGCTAAGACAGGCAAAGCTATTATTTTTCAAAAAGTTTGAATAGAATATTTCCTTGAGGACATATAATTTGGCTTGGCAATATTGAATGTTCCAATCATATCATATGAAAAGCATATCTAAGTCTAATGTTTGATTTTATGTGATTTTTCTCCTTGAGACTGAAAATAAGATAAAGATAATAAGGGACATTAGCTATGAGTATAAATGTTTTTTTTAAAACCTCAGAGGGAAGGTTTCTGAAAGAAACTTGTATTATCAATAAGTGATTTGAGAAACTGTGGCCTTAAATACAATAAACACAAAAGTATCAGCTCAATGAGAACAGCACATCTTGATGGGAAATGATGCTTTTTAATTAACATTCTCCTTAATCATAATTTTTTATGATCGTGATGAATGAAAGTATGTGATATTTTGCATTTGAAAAATTGACTTCAAGACATGGAAAAGCTTTCTGGACCATTCACTTTATAGAAATATTTTGTGTTAAGGTAAGACAGTACCAAAAGATTCTAGTGAATAAAATTAAACTAAAACTTATTTACACTACCTAAAGCATTTGAAAAATAAGTTATTTTCCCTTTGTAATCATAAGCATAATTGCTCCCACTTTGGAGGCAGCGAATCTATGTATATAAAGTTCATAGAGAAGTTCACACATTCTGCAAAAATTATGTTGAGAGAGAGAGAAATGTGATATGTAACTCACTCACAGATAATGTTAAGGTTGCACTCAGAGCCTAGCCATCAGATGACCAATTCAAAAATTAAACTAATTAAACTAACTGATGAATTTGTGTGGGAATAATCACTATTAGATTTTATCAATTAAATAAACTATATATGTATGATTCCTATACAGGATTGTCGAAATAGAATGACTGATGAATAGACATGCTGTTCATTATCTTATTTTCTTCATAAACCAAAAATAGTAAATTGTAGTCATTTTTCCTAAACCTGAAACGATGAAATCTTCCACATTCATTTGTGTAGAGATCTAAATAAATATATAAAAGTTCTGAGGAACAACAACAAAAAAAAACCCTGCATGTTAGCTTTTGATTTTTTCTAGAAAGTCTTTGCAGTTACTAAGATAGTGATGTATCCTTAGTTTTATCTGAATTACTACTTCTCAGCCTTATTGTAAGTAATTACAGTAGAAGGATACTTTCTACTTTAGAAATATTTTAAATATTCAATTCATATTTATGTAAAATATTAAAATTATTCTAATACATTTTTCAATCTGACAATTATCAAAATGCCTTTGAATAATGTAAATATCATAAAATAATGTAATTTTTAGCACAAATGTTTCTTATATATGTTTAATATCCAGTGATTTATTGTGAATCTTAAGTGAAAAGGCAAATATTTTTAAAGGAATTAAAAGCTGAAAAAATATCTTGTACCTATGTATGCATTTACCATTTCTGAAACTTTCTTCTTTCATTTACACTCAAGTTTCCATCTGGCATTATTTTATTTTCCTACGGTCAGACAAATTACATTTGATATTTTTTGTGAATGTTTGCAATGAATCAAAAAATGCTTTTTATTTATTTATATTTTGTGAGTGGTACTGGGGGTGGAATCAAGGGAACTTCTACTTCCAAGCTACACCCCAAACCTATTTTATTATATTTTTATTTAGAAACAGGGTCTTACTAAGTTGCTGAGAGACTCACTGAGTAGCTGAGGCTGGCTTCGAACCTGTGTGATCCTCCTGTCTCAAGCGCAGGGATTGCAAGTGTGTACCACCACGCCCTGCTTATATATCACAGTCATTTTTAAAATTTTGCCTTTTGAATCCACATCTAAGTCATATCAAGGCCAGTCTTTGCATGGATCTTGAACCTGGCCACATTTTCTTATTGTAAAAGGAAGAATATACAACAGTAGTATTCTAAATATTCTGAATTTTATTTTGTGGAGACTCCGGATCCTATAGTGTTCTCCTAAAGAATATTGATTGTTTGGTTTGAAAATACAACTTGTTTTGTTCAAATTAAACATTCTGAGAACTTCATCACTATCTTAATTAACATTTAACGTGTGTATATTTTTACCATGAAATTTTATGCACATTCTACATTTCCTCGAAGCTCATGTAATATAATTATGTATATGAAAGTTTATTTTTAAGTTAACTGGTTTTTTTTTCCACAGCATACGGATGTGGGTGTATGTGTCTGTGTTTATAGAGGAATTTAATGAAAAAATATTCTAAGATTAAACACCTTATTGATTTATCATTATATATATTATAAATTCACCTTCTAATGAGATAAATTTATTTTTAAAAATTACCTGACATATCTATGAACTTCCATTTATAAGTTTAATATCAATTATATTTCTTTATTTCTTTCAATGTAGATAAATATAAAAAAACTGGATAAGTGGATTAGACTAAATTGAGTTTAAAGCAATGTCATGACCTTTTCCATTTATACTTGAGCTATCAAATTCACATAGCAACCTGCTTCTAAGATTTATTTTTAAAAAATCATTCTTAAACTATGTTAAAAGAAGGTATTAAATTATTTCAGATGAAAAAATTTACTCAGTAATATTACTCTTTCATATTCTAAAGACAATGGCAACAGCCTTATCCAACACTTCACAGGTGACTGTCTGCTCCTTTTTTTATTTCAGGGTAACTTTTACTCATTATGTAAAAAACAAGTAAAAATTACATTTTGCCAATACAGTAGTTTTGTTTTATAAACAAATCATGGAATTATCTTTTGATAAGTGAAAATTTATTCCGTTTTCTTTTTTAGTTTTTAATTGGTGCATTGTAATATTTCTTAATGAGGTACAAGATGGTCGAGGCATACATGCACACATCACACATTTAGCCCTTCCTTAGCAAAAATAAAGATTACTTTCTCCTAAAAAATACTTTTGAGATAATTTAATTTAGATTATACACATTTCAAAAAACCTTACGTGAATTTTTGTGATATAAAATTATTAAATTTTATAAGAAATACATTCTGTAAGCAATATTACTAAAGAGCTAAATCTATTATAAGCATAAATGACAGCTAAAGTAAAATTAATGTCTAAAATATACTTTTATAAATTTTAAAGGTTTTAGTCATTATTTAGCTTGAATGATTTAGCCGGGCATGGTGTTGCATGCTTGTAATCCCAGCATTCAGGAGGCTGAGACAGGAGGATGGCACAGGTTCAAAGCCAGCCTCAGCTACTTAGTGAGGCCCTTTGCAACTCAGTGAGACCCTGTTTCAAAAAATAAAGAATAAAAATAGAGCTGGGGGTGTAGCTCAGAGGTAGAATGCCCAGAATTTAAAATAAATTGTGACTATTAGCATGTGGTATTTATGAAGTGAAAGATATAATAAATATATAAAGATTCTTTATTTTTTTGCTAATGGCATGCCCTATTGTGAATAGTTGAAATAGACATTCTTAACTTTGAATAAATAAGAGAAAAGCTAATTTTTTTTTCAATTCATTATTTGCTGCTTTTCTGATTTTCTTTCATGGAAACTTTCTTGAATAGTGATGCAGTTTGGAGCTTTCTTTTTTAAAAATAGAATTTTTGGTATATTGCAATTATATATCATTGAGAGATTCAAAGTGATACATTCATATATGTACACATCACTTGGTGTCCTCCTTTCCAAATCAAACTTATTTTCCCCTCCCCACTCATTCCTCCAATTCTCTTCCACTATTATGCTTTACTATTTCCACATTTATCCAAAATGTATTTTGTTTCCTATTTCCTCTCTAGCTTTCACATACAAAACAAACAAACAAGCAAACAAAAAACATAGAATCCTTGACCTTCCAAGATTGGCTGATCTCTTCATAATATTTTCTAGATCCGTCCACTTTCCTGAAATGACATGATTTTGTTTATGGCTGGGTAAAATTTCATTATGTGAATGCACATTTTTCTCTAGTCACTCATCTGTTGGTGAACAGTTGGTTCCATCATTTGGCTAGTGTGAATTCAGGATGGGAGTTCCCCTGTCAAACTACCTGGACAGGCAGAACAACCAGGTTTCCCTGAGACTAAGCATTTTTAGCCAGTTCCAAGTGAGCTCCAACTCAAAGTACAAAAGTGTTCAGTTATCTGCCTAGACTTCTACTTTGGAAGATTTAGGTTACATAACTTCAAATAAAAGAGGCTTCTTTGGTTTCCCAGGGGAGAAAATGCCTTGTGCTTCACTAGCTGTGATATACAAAACAAACGCTTTCAGCCTTTCTATGCTATTTCTTTCACAGAGTAACTTCCCCTGGGAGCTTGATTAAAAAAAAAAAAAAAAGTGCTATCTCAGATAAATATTACAAGATCTCCAGGTGATTGTTATTCACATTCAAATGTGAGAAACTCTTCTAAAGCCAGAAGGCTACCTAGGAGAAATCTAAAGTTAGTACCTAGATGCCCTCTAAAGAGAGTACCCACTTCCACTGCTTTATTATACCACACATCATAGTGAAAATAGAACAAAGGGGCAAAAATATCCATTTGCCTCAACTCACAAAAGTTTGTGTGAGGCAGGGAGACCTAAGGCAGATTTTCTCCATATACTACATTAATTAAACATTAAAAGACGTTTTCTCTTTGTGTGACAGCCTTGTATTTTTATTTGTATTTCCTGTGGTGCTAGGATTTGAACCCAGAGGCATTCTGCTTCTGAGCTATACCCCCCAGCCCCTTACGATTGTCAGGGTCTTGCTAGGTTGCTAAGAGTTTCACTAAGTTGCTGAGACTGATCTTAAACCTGTGATCCTCCCATGTCTGGGATTATAGGCATGAACCCCAAACCTGACTGTATGTTTTTAAACCCTGTGCAGAAACACCTTGGTGAGATTTTTCAGAGAGTGATGAAATATATGTAAGTATATATTTATTTAAAAATATATTTATATGTTCCTACATATTTATATTTGTATTATATTTACTATATAAGTATATGCACATATACATGTAGAGGATATTGGGAAACAACTTTATTTTAGATAGTTTAATATTGGAAAAAGGATGTTTATCAGGCTTACCATAAAAAACAGTGTTTAAGATATGAAATTTCCCCCAAAGGCTATATGTTGATGACATAGTGCACACTGTAGCTGTGGGACCTTTGGAAATTGATTAGATTATGAGAGCTCTGAACTGATCAATGAGTTAATCCATTAATGAGTTCATAATTAGGTTATTGGCAGGTAATAGAAACTATCAGAGGTATGGCCTAGAAGGAGGCCATTGTGGTCTTGCTGTGGAAGCATACATCTCGTCCCTTCTGTCTCTGTTTCCCTACTGTTATGAGATGTGTCTTTCTCTCTTGCACACTTCTTCAATGATGCTCTGACTTACCACAGGCCCAGCAACAATGGAGCTGTCCAACCTTTGACTGAAAGGTCTTAAACTATGAGCCAAAATAAAGTTTTACTCATTTAAGTTAATTTTTGAGGTATTTTAGCACAGAGATCAAAAGAACAGGACAAACATGGCAGAGAGTTTAGATCAAGAATTTTAGTGACTTCAACAAATCTGAATGATTGCAATATAGTAATCTGCTCAGGCTGCTGTAATGAAAGAACACTCACTGGGTGGCTTAAATGGGAGAAATGTGTTCTTACGTTCTGGAGACGGGTCATCTAAGATGAGGGTGCTAACATGGTCTGGCTCTAGTGAGGTCTTCTCCCAGGCTTGCACAAGGACACCTTCTTGCAGTGCGTCTTCTATGGTCTCCCTTGGGTAAATGTGAAGAGAGAGAGAGAGAGAGAGAGAGAGAGAGAGAGAGAGAGAGAGAGAGAGAGAGAGAGAGAGAGGAAGAGGAAGGAAAGAGAATGAATGAGAATCTTCATACACAAAATAGTCCTATAAGATGAAGACAATTCAAAATATCTCTCTCTCTTACTTTTTATAAGGTCACCAATCTTATCACATTATGTCCCACACTGTGACTTAACCTCAGTGATCCTCTAAAAGACCTTAAACTGAATTTAAAGTTCAACATATGAACTTGGCAGGGACACCATTCGGTCTAGGGAACCCAGGAAGTTGCTCATAAAGATCAGAAACTATTTTTAGTTACAAATCATGTTGAGGAATAAAATTAAATTTTTTACTTTGACCTAATAATAATTTGAAAAAAATATAACCTCATAGTCTCTCTTGAGTTTTTAACCCAAGCATTATATCTATGTATTTTGGCTTCTTTTTCCAAGGGCTTGATTTCAGATATAAATTATAAAAATAAAATGATGATAAAATATCTTATGCTATAGATCTGCTGGGTCCTAAGAAATCCACAAGTAAGCATGAAATATTTTTTTCATTTTAAGATCTAAAGAAAAAATTAGAAAATGACTTTTTTTCCTTAATCTAAATAAGTCTGGTAATGGAAATTCTAAGGTTTGATAGGCTTACTAGGATCATGATTTTGGTAGCATGGGCAAAAATAATAACATTCCTCAGTGGTCATTAACTGTCACTGATCTCAGAGAAAATGGTGCTGAGACATAATGAGGACTGATTTGAAATCCTGTGGTTAGACAGTACAGAGCATGCAGTTGTCAGGAATCAATAAAATGAGGACTGAAATTCTGAGGTTTGGAAAGCAATCAACCCCTGTATATATATATATAAAACCAGTACCAGCACATAGTCGATTTTCCTATATGCTGTGAAAGAATGCATGGGAAGGGAATACAGTCAAGAAATATAATCACAAAAAGGCAGAGTTAATAATCCATATCACCATGATAGGCAGGATATGTCCTAGTCTTCAGATCCCAAAAATATTGTTCCTCTCCAATAACTATTTTTCTGGAGTAACCAATTTAAGTAGCTCCTCTATCAATAACATAAAAGCAATATAGCCTGAAAACAAAGACTTCTATTTACTGAGCTTTGTTTTTGTTGTTGTACATGCAAATATAAACAGTTCAGTGTTTTAGGGAGGTTTATGGTTATGACTACCCTGCAAAGGCAAATGTAATGTCAATATCCGTATTGATTCTGCACCTCATGAAAGCCACAAAAAAACTACAAAACTTGCCACTTTTGAGTTATCGCTTTTTAGCCTTTTAGCAATCGGGATCTTTTTTTTTTTATAATCAGTGAGTATTATTATCTTTTATTCAGTATGAATGTAACTTTCCAAAACATCATCTGTTGTGCAAAATAAAATGCTGCCAATTTTTCCTTCCACCTGCTATTGAAAAGATCTGACAGAATCTCATTTGAGAGCCAGGTGTGGGGCCTCTTTAATAAAGGCATTTATATTTATTTGCCTTAGATGTAGAAACAATCTCTCGAGGACATCATCGATTTAGTTTACCCTTAATATGAAAGACACATACAATCTTTCTCCACATTTTTATTTACCCATTTGGGAATTATATTACTTTTTGAGAGTATATGATTCTCCTCCCTCCTTCTTTTTGCCTTGTGACTTCTCTTTCTTGTGTTTAAAATCAAATAAAAGAGGTATCTATTATTATTAACAACATCAAAGCTAATGAATACATCTTCATCCTTTTTCTCAGTCCCCACAGTGTTCTGACTAGGGACTCCTCTGCACCTCAAAGACTGGAGTGAAGGTGATGACAACGTAAGCAACATTCTTAGCACAGAATACGCCATTAGTAGGAGCAGTAAATAGACTCTGGCTCTTACAAGGGACTTAGGTATGAGGAGTATTACTTTAGCACCTGATCAATTGGGTTCTCATTAGTAAAAATAATATTTAAATTGATTTCTCTTAAAGATCAAATTAAGTGCCTTATGAGATAAATCAGTCTAAAATCAACATTTTTTAATATTCAGATGTTTAGAAAAGAAAGGAAGTAAAATGGCCTGAGTATTGGGAAAAGTAGGTACTGTATCCCAGAAGTGGGAAGGCAAGAAAAAGGACTTCACACAGGCAATATCTCCACAAGCCCAGAAACATCTAAATTTCTCCAGTCCTCAGCCACTATAAGTACATTCTTTATTTATATATTGTGCTACTCAATTTTGGGGGGAGGTTTCTGGGGAAGAAACCCCTGGGCATTTGACCTCCATGCTCCATCCCCTGCCCTATTGTTTTATTCTTTATTTTGAAACAGAGTCTCACTAAGTTGCCAAGGGCCTCACTAAGTAGCTGAGGCTGTCCTCAAACCATGATCCTCTGGTTTCAGCCTCCCTAATGCTGGGATTACAAGTGTGCTCCACCATGCCTGGCTTTTTAATTTATTTATTACACAAGCATTTAGTGAAAGGTGAATTTGCACAACATTTTTCTAAAGAAACAATTAGGTGCAGATCTCAAGATACACAGGTTGATATTATGATTGAAGAATGTGCAAGCACTTGAACCAGGATTATGTTATACTTTGTATGTTATAACATCTTGTACGATGTTATAATATTGTTACATGACAGTATGCATTCATCAAAACCGACATAATTTTCAGCACAAAGAGTAAACCTAAATATATATGAATTTTTTTTAATTTAGTAGGATGGTGATATTGTAATGAAATGCAGTCTGTGACAAAAAAAAACAAAACTGTATTATAAATGTGTGAAATAACTTCATTGATGTCAGTAGGTGAAAAAGTTATTGACCTAATTAGCTTTGGGAATCAGTGGGGGTTCTAAAAGTAAAGGTGAAAAGACCTACATGTTAGCACTGTACGTTAGGTTATAAAGTTGTTCCCTAGAGTGTATGGGTTAACATAAATCTTGTATTTGACATCTAAATAATCAATGGCAGAAGGTGAAAGGCAGGCTTATCACATTGGAGTGAGAGGCTACAGATGAACAATGGGGAGAGACTAGTGAAATCAGCGTGTTAATGGATTTGTGTTGGAGATACCAAAAGACACCTAATATAGACAGGTGGTTATAAATAGACGTGTTTATAGATATGGGTGTGGTCTAAGTTAGCATACACACATATATTTCCTTGCTTTGCCAATTAACAAGACCCAGCAGTAATGAGTTGCCAGTAGCAATGAGCATACCTAACATCCACATCTTGTTTTCTAATATTCTCCAAGAATAGAATCATGTTTCCTTGAGGAACTAGCTAATTCTAGGAGTGGGACATAAAATATACAAGGTGAATATGGAACATCTTGTAATGACAGTGAGTATGAAAGTGATTAAAAACAACGTACATCCATTGTGTTATGAGAAGACATAGGAGACAATCAGAGCCTTCAATAGCTAACACTGGAGTAATAGGATTAACAAAATAAAGCGATGTTGCATTATAATTCAAATTATAAAATAAATATCCATGAGTCTACAGTGATAAAAATAAATTATTTAATAAGTTAATTCATGAGGGAGAGAGGCAATATCTTCTGCAGAAGAAATTCAAATAATTTATGTAGCTATTCCACTCTCAAGGAGAAGGAACATAATTCTTCACTGCTTAAGTGTGAGGTCTGCATAGTAACTTACTTCCAAAGACCATAGTGAAAAAAATAAAGTAAAATATGACTATATAGCAGCTAGCCCTGAAATACACTATCCCAGGAAGGTGATCAAATTAATATCCACAGGGACCAATCATGCAAGTGTCTTGATATATTGCAATTAAAATTACAATATTTTGTGATCTTCCTCTGTTAACCAGTAATTCTAGTTTATCACAATAAAAAAAATAAAACAGACATCAAAATTTTGTAAGGGGGAATTTTAAAAATAATTGACCTACAATACTCCTTAAAACTGTCAAGGACATCAAAAGTAAGAAAAGTTTAAGAAATTGTCATAGCCATAAAGTTTCTAATAATATATAACCACCATTATTCATTTGATATTTTGTATGGGTTTCTGGAACAGAAAAAGGACATTAAGTAAAAGCAATAATATAAAAGTATATTCTTGATATAATGATGCATCAATATTTTTCATGTCAAATTTTCTGTATATAAAAGCTTTACTTAAACTTTAGCTACATTATTTATTATAAATACACAGAAGCTTAAAATTGGAATGAACTTGCTTAATTTTAAGGTGAGGATTATGTTTCATTGTTCTTACCTTTATCCAACCCTTTCTTTCTCTCACTTCCTCAGTCTTTGTCTTTTTCTCATTTTTTTCATGTTTTATATATTTTTCTCTTTAGCAATGACCATTAACCTATAAAATGCTGGCCCATGTTCAATATATTTTGCCTGCCTAATGTCATACTGTGAGCTCTAGGAACCAGTATAGAGCAATATATCTATTATCTATGTAACTATCATCTATCGAACATGTGTATATAGAATATGCTGTTATACACATGTATATATATAACACATATGTAATATGTTAGATATGCACTTATAATTTGTGATTGGCTTTTGGTGAGAAACTAGAAGACCTGAGATTTGGGTTTAAAAACAAAATGACTTTTATATTATTAATTTCTACTTTTCTCCACTGATTCTAATGCACAAAAATATTCCAGAGATGAGGAAACACACAAGTACTACACGTACCATCTGCAGCATTCTGACACTGGGCTACAAGAGAACTTCCCTTCTATAAGCTCCCTGTCTAGGAGGAACAGGAACTGAATCATCGTTAGGATAATAGACCATGTCCTTATGGGAAAACAGCATCCAAATTTGAGCTAAGTTCCCCCAAAGCATCATCTAGCTAAGTTTTTTTTTCATTCTCAAATTCATCTTGAAAAAATTCCACTTTTGGGGGTGGGGGGCATGGTACTGGGGTTCCTGGAAACCCTTCTACCTCCAGGCTACACTCACAGACCTATTTTTTATATTTTCATTTGGAAACAGGATCTCTTAAGCCAGCATGGCTGGCTTCGAACCTGCGTGATCCTTCCGTATCTACCTTTCAAGTGCAGGTATCAAAAGTGTGCGCCACCACGCCTGGCAAACAAATTCCACTTTTTAAGAAAGAAAAACAATAGCTGAAGGGAAGAAAAGATACAAAGAGAAAATAAATCAGTGCAACTTAAAACGGTATCTTCTAAATTGTCCAAGGAGAGGACACAGAAGAAAGAAACTTATCAATGCATGATTCGAGTAAAGCACCAAGAAATGTGGGTGAGCTGGAGCCAGAGTGGGCTCAACAACCAATGAAAGTTAGAGGCTGGTCCTTTCAACTCTACAGCATTAAAAAAACGATGTTTCATTAGAAAATTAATTATTAAAAATGAGTTTCCTAGTGCTTCCAAAACCTATAGTAAGATGGATAGGTCAAGTATAGTTCTTTTCCCTTTGAATAGTTTATGGGATAAAATTAAAATTTAGTTTCAACGTTAAAGTCTTGACATAAAATGTCATAAGACCCATTTGTTTTTATGATTTTTATGTACTTGTTAGCCAGCAAAGTTTACTCAAAGCTGTTCATACAAGCCAGAGCATAGCAAATTTTATTGATAGTCTTGTCATACACACAATTGCATTTATACATAATGTACTAGCCTCTTTTTCTTAGCATATTGAAATTTTAAAGACAGTCATTATAGAGCGTAATCTCTGAAATTTTACTTATTGTCATACTGAGTTTTAAAATATGTTCCTGGGAAGAATTTGACTTCAGCTCCCAAAATGTTCAACTTTAACTTACAAATGACTGTTATTCTAATCCCTGCCATTCTTCATGAAATTTTGCTAAAGTGCTCTCTTCCTATTGCTATCTTAGAAGTAACAATTATAAGCATTTAATATTTGGAGAGAAATCCAGAAAAATGGAAACTATATATAATTTTCTATGTTGGAGAAGCTCAGTTTTATATCTTGAAGCTGGTTTGTAGTGAAATACCAACAATGACTGATTTTGTTTTCTTTTCAATGTCAGAAAAAATTTAAGCAAGAGACATTTGTCTACAGGCAAGCAGGCTCTGAGTAGAAAATCAATCTAAATGTCCAAATCAAATTGTATTTTTGAAAAGGCATTATGTAGCCAAAGTCCTAATAGCATTAATATTCTCTCCTTAAATGTTATGAATATAAAAATATCCTTCCACTTAGACCATGAGCAGCTCAGGTGCTTTTATTGAGTTCTGTATGACTATTACTTTTTCTTAAATCCTTCAATGCCTTACTTAAAATGAAAATAGTTTTCTAAACAAATTTGTCTAAGTTGTTTTTTCTCCAAGTTGATATATGGGTGACTTTAATAAGAAAGTAAGGAGGGTACATGTTTAGAATCTATGACATACATTTTAAAATTTTTTACTGGTCTTTCCTTGGCTGGTAGAGTAAAAAAAAATGTCACCTTTCATTTGCCTAGGGCTAAAATGTCAATATCTAATGTACATTAAATTATTGTTATAAGATTAAGACTAAGCGTGATACAGAACTGTAGGACATTTTTTGTACAAGTATTTTCTTACGGGCATTTACAACATAGTACCTTATCTTTCCTACTTTCTCTCTGTCCCCCACATGTGAGATAAAACGTACCACTCTTGATTTTATGACCCTGGCTGACCTCACTAAGCATAATATTTCCTAGTTGTAACTATATTTTCTGCAAATGACATTAGTTTGATTTTATGGTTGAGAAGAATTCCATTGTGTGTATATACCACATTTTCTTTATCCATTCACTCATCTGTTGAGAGGCAAGAGTTGGCTCCATAATTTTCCTTTAAATATAGGTGTATATAAGTATATATGTATCATTTTCATATTCTTTAATTCTTTTGAAAAACATATTGAGGAGTGGTAAGGTGGGTCATAAATTGGTTTCATTCCTAATCTTTTGGGAACCTCCATACTATTTTCATTGGTGGATATATAAATTTAGAATTACACCAAAGTGTATAAGACTCTTATTTTTTATATCCTTCTCAGCATTTATTATTGTTTTGAATTCTTGATGACTGCTATGCTAATTGGAGTTAGTTGGATTTCAGTGTCATTTTGATTTGCATTTCCATTTCCTGATGATGTTAAATAATATATACTGATGATGTATGTAATATCTATCTATATCTATCTATTTATCTATCTATCTATCTATCTATCTATCTATCTATCTATCTATAATACAAAGATGCTGGGTGGTAAATGTATTATTCAGTTCAATATCCCCTCTTTATTGTTTTTGTAGGTGTCCATATTTTCAGATTTTCAAGTTCTTTATATGTTTTAATTATTAGTTATTAGTGTTCTACCATAGAAATTACTGGCCAAGATTTCTCCCTTTCTGAAGCCTCTGTCTTCAAAAGTCTCGTGTGTGTGTGTGTGTGTGTGTGTGTGTGTGTGTGTGTGTGTATGTGTGTGTGTGTGTGTGTGTGTGTCTGTGGTCCTGTAGATGGAACCCAGAGGCATCGTACCTTTGAGCTGCATCCCCAGTCCTAATTTTTAGTCTTTTTATTTTGAAACAGGGTCTCACTAAGTAGATGAGGCTGTCCACAAAAAGCAATCCTCAGTCTCTTCCTCCTGAATGCTGGGTTTACAAGCATGCGCCACCACCCCAGGCCTTCCTCAAAGGCTTGATTATTTCCTTTTCTATCCAGATGCCATTTTTTTTAGTATGATACCATTCCATGTATTGATTCTTAGTTTTATTTTCTGAACTCTGGGTTCTTATTGAGAAAGTCTCTATCGCTGCCTATATATTAGAAAGTGAGTCCTATCTTTTCTTCTAGTAATTGCAAAATTTTCTGGTCTGATTTCTAGATCTTTGATTTAGTTGGGGCTTACTTTAGTTCAGGGTAAGAGATTAGTATCTAATTTCATTCTTCAACACATTGATATCTAGTTTTCCCAGGACCATTTTTGAAAATGTAATTTTCTTTTCAAAGTATTTTTTTACTCTGTCAAAAATCAACTGGAAGTAAATGTGAGTATTTGTCTTTGTATATTTGATTCTATTAATTATGTGTCTATGTGTCAGTACTATGCTTTGTTGTTACTATAGTTCTGCAGCAAAATCAAATATTAGTTATTTGTGATGCATCCTGCATTGTTCTTATTGCTAAGAATTGCTTTGGCTATTCTGGGTCATTTATTCTTCTGAATGAACTTTAGGACAGTATTTTTCTAGCTCTTTGAAGAATGATATTGATATTTTGATAGAAAAAGCATTAAATCTATAGATTGCTTTTTATAGAGTGGCCATTTTCACAATATATATTCTGCTTTAGATATGTGAATTTAAGCCAGATATGGTGGGATGACATATCCCTGCAATCCATGTATTTGGGAGAGTGAGATAGGAGTATCATCACAGATTCAAGAACATCCTTAGCAAAATATTGAGGCTCTCAACAACATAAAGACCCTGCTCCAAAAAGAAAAAAATAATAAAAATAAAATAAAAGAAAAAAGTGATGATTATGTAGCTTGGAGCTAGAGGGCTCCTGAATTCAATCTCCAGTACAATAAACAAAAACAATTATAAATTAGTAAATATAAAATATATACAAACTTTTTTTCAGTGAATGCTGTTTTATACAGTCAGCTTCAAAATAATTTCATAATTTTAGTTACCTTTATATATCATTAATTATGAAGATTTCTTTCAGGATTCTTAACTTGTAAAGGAACACATTTAAAAATTATCTTAGCACCATTTGCAAGAAGATGGAAAGTCCTGGAGAGCATTATTTTAAGTGAGATCAGTCAAGCACAGAAGGAGAAGGTATATATGTTTCTTCTAATATGCCCAAACTAGGGAATCCAGAGGATACCAGTGGTACTCCAGGTAATGGAGGGGAAATACCAGCAAAGATTGAATGGAAAGATAAGGGAGGAGGAAGACTGAACTTGATTAATGAGGGTCTACATCCGAATATGTATAAACTTAAGAATATGTCATGGTTACCCTGGACAATCATTGGTGGGAGGGGGAAAGGGAAAACAGGGGTGGGGGGGGAGAGGGCACCAAGTATAGTTTAAATGTATAACATTCATGTTCAATAAAAAATTAAAAAATATTAAAAATACTAAAAATTATCTTAGCAAAAATTTTTAGTTACCATTGGCATTGTAATTATAAATTATTTTGGGAATAGACTGTCAATAGATTCTTTACTTGGTGGTTCTCTGTCTATTCCCAAAGCCAGCAGAAGGCAAGAAATCATTAAAATTAGAGCAGAAATAAATGAAATAGTGAACAAAAAAAAAACAATTTAAAGAATCAATAAAACAAAAAGTTGGTTCCTTGAAAAGATTAATAGAATTGATAAGCCCCTGGCCAACCTAACCAAAAGAAAAAGAGAATCAACTCAAATTATCAAAATTAGAAATGAAAAAGGAGATATCACCAAAGATAGTGAAGAAATTCAAAAGATTATCAGTAACTACTTTAAAAATTTATACTCCAATAGACTTGAAAACCTGGAAGAAATTGATAGATTTCTAAGCACAGTTAACCTTCCTACACTCAGCCAAGAGGACATAGCAAGCCTAAACCAACCAATAACAACCAAAGAAATAGAAACAGCAATAAAAATTCTTCCACCAAAGAAAAGCCCAGGCCCAGATGGGCTCCCAGCTGAATTCTACAAAACCTTCAGTGAAAAACTAATACCAATACTTCATAACATGTTCCGGGAAATTGAAAGAGATGGAACTCTCCCAAATTCCTTCCATGAGGCCAGTATCACATTAATCCCCAAACCAAATAAAGACACCTCAAGAAAGGAAAACTACAGACCAATATCCTTAATGAACATAGATGCAAAAATTCTAAACAAAATACTAGCTATATGCATTCAAAACTATATCAAGAGAATAATACACCATGAACAAGTTGGTTTCATCCCAGAAAAACAAGGCTGGTTCAACATATGCAAATCAATACATGTTATTCACCACATAAGTAGAACCAAGAACAAAAACCACATCATCATAGCAATAGATGCTGAAAAAGCATTCAACAAAATCCAACAGCCATTTATGTTAAAAACACTGCAAAAAATTGGGATAGAAGGAAAGTACTTCAACATCATCAAGGCAATATACTGTAAACCCAAAGCCAACATTATATGGAATGGGGGAAAACTGCAAGAATTTCTGCTAAAGTCAGGAACAAGACAAGGATGCCCACTATCACCACTCCTTTTCAATATAGTCCTTGAGACTCTTGCTTTAGCAATCAGACAAGAGAAGGAAATCAAAGGAATCCACATAGGAAGAGAGGAATTAAAATTATCCTTATTCGCAGATGACATGATTCTTTATCTGGAAGACCCAAAGAACTCAACCAAAAGACTTCTGGAGATGATTGACAAATTCAGCAAAGTCGCAGGATACAAAATCAACCTAAAGAAATCAGTGGCTTTTCTTTATGCCAACAACGAATCCACAATGAAAGAAACTAAGAAAACAATTCCATTCACTATAACCTAAAAAACAATAAAATACCTAGGAATAAACCTTACCCAAGATGCAGAAGACCTCTACAACAAAAACTATAAAACATTAAAGAAAGAAATTGAAGAAGACCTTGGAAGATGGAAAGATCTCCCGTGCTTGTGGATAGGCAGAATAAATATCATCAAAATGGCCATTCTGCCAAAAGTGATCTATAGATTCAATGCCATTCCCATTAAAATACCAGTGACATTCTTCAGAGACCTAGAAAAATCAATCATGAACTTTATATGGAGAAAGAAAAGACCTAGAATAGCCAAAGCAATTCTTAACAATAAGAAACATGCAGGAGGCATTAGAATCCCATTCTAATAGGGGGCTAATATCCAGAATATACAAAGAGCTCAAAAGACTCTACACTAGCATAACAAACAACCCAATCAAGAAATGGGCAAATGAACTAAATAGACACTTCACAGAAGAAGAGATACAAAGGGCCAATAGATACATGAAAAGATGTTCTTCATCACTGGCCATCAAGGAGATGCAAATCAAAACTACACTGAGATTCCACCTAACCCCAGTCATAGTGGCAAGCATAAAGAAATCAAACAACAACAAATGCTGGCGAGGATGTGGGGAAAGAGGAACTCTTTTACACTGTTGGTGGGAATGCAAACTAGTTCAACCACTATGGAGATCTGTGTGGAGATTCCTACGAAATGTGGTAATAGACCCACCATATGATCCAGCTATACCACTCCTGGGTATCTTTCCAAAGGGGTTGAATTCAGAGAAATATAGCAACATATGCATACTTATGTTCATAGCAGCACAATTGTAATAGCCAAAATATGGAACCAACCCAGATCACCATCAACAGATGAATGGATAGCAAAACTTTGGGAAATACACACAATGGAATTCTATTCAACCATAAAGAAGAACAAAATTATATCATTTGCAAGAAGATGGAAAGCCCTGGAGAACATTATGTTAAGTGAGATCAGCCAAGCACAGAAGGAGAAGGTACATATGTTTCCTCTAATATGCTCAAACCAGGAAACACAAAGGATACCAGTGGGACTCCAGATAATGGAGGGGAAATACCAGCAATGTTTGAATGGAAATATAGGAGAGGAGGAATGCTTATCTTGATTAATGAGGGTCTACATCTGAATATGTGTAAAATTATGAATAAGACATGGTTAACCTGGACAACCATTGGTGGGAGGGAGAAAGGGAAAACAGGGGTGGGGGGGAGAGGGCACCAAATATAGTTTAAATGTATACTATTTATGTTCAATAAAAAATTGTTAAAAGAAAAAAAAGTTAAATAAAAATAACTAATTAAATAAATAAAGAGGGCCAAGGTTATTAAAAAAATAAAGGTAACTAATTAGATGTCCACTTTTAATTAAACTTACTTTGCATTTTGCTTCCATAAAAAATTATTTTGGGATAACTCATTATGTACACATTAAAATTTTTTAACTTTTGTTTATATAAGGAAGTTTAAAGTGTATTAGTAACATGAAACTTTCAAGAATCTTTTAACAGTGCCACTCAGGTACACTTGTGTATTCAAGACAATACATTTAACTTTGATATTTCTTTAGTGTCTCCAAAATAAGAACTTTTATGCTAATTTGCAAATTATATTAGAAAAGATAGCCAAAGCAGTTACAGATATTTTACCCATAGAACATTAAAAAAAATCAAATAGCAAATTTTATTTAGAATTTTCTGTTTGACCATATAATTCCTCAAATTCATGTGTAAGTTATTTTCTTACCTTACAGGGTCCCTCATTAGTTAATATTTAAACAGTACTATTGGCACATTTTCATTGTATATATGATAAATATCATGCTTTTAACTCTCTTAAAATTGGTCCAGTAGAATAAACATTTTATTCTTTTAAAACACTGATAATTGCGCTTGCTTAGCTATGGTACCAGATGAAGAAATTCTGAGGCTATTTCATTTAAAATAAATTTTGTTTAAAAACAAGAATTTAAGCCAGGCGTGGTGTCGCACGCTTGTAATCCCAGCTTGGGAGGCAGAGACAGGAGGATAGAGCTGGCTTAAGAGACCCTGTTTCCAAATAAAAAAATGTATAAAATAGGTCTGGGAGTGTAGCCTGAAGGTAGAAGGGTTTCCAGGAGCCCCAGTACCACCAAAAAATAAAAAATTAAAAAATTAAAAAATAAAAACAAGATTTAATATTGATCTCTAAAATTTCTTTATCTGGGTACCAAGAAAAGTTTCTCTCATAACAATGTCCAAATATTTAGTTGAAGTCAAAGTATTCAATATTTTAAGTACCAAAAATAAATACAAATTTACTAATTTATCAAAAAAACAGTATATGTAATTATTTTGAATTCTAACTGACCTAAAAAAAATTCAGTAACCTGATAATGAACGCATCTTTTTATTTTAGAGTTCAAAATCAATTTAATATGTCTGTTCATGTTTTTGGATAATAAAATTATCAGTAATCTTTATTGTTCCACATCTTAAATGCATGACTTTGTATCAGAGTAAATATTGCAGTAGAAAGAAACTAAGAAACAGAATTAGGATAAAGAAACAAATGTTTTATTGAACATGTTAGCTTAATGTTTGTTATTTTTAAAAGTATAATTGAAGAAATTTCAAATAAAATAGTCATTAAAACCAAGCAAGACTAATTATTCTGTTGTAGTGTCTCATATACTGTGCTTCTGTCAATTAGGAAAAAATAAAAAAAAAAAGTTGTTTTCTACAATTATTTTTAGGTTGGCTCCAACTGTGAAGCCTCGTCTGACTCATTTTCTATGCATTCCTGTTTTAAATGTCTATGGTATGTAGCAGCTGTTGTTAAAACCTACATTTTTTATAGCTTTAGTTTAGACTTTGTGAATCTTCAAGTGAAATTGCATTAAAGTGTGCTTTGTTTACCAGAAGTCTCAGATGTTTGATCAAGGAAATGTGCCAATGAGGACTTGGAATTACAGGTTTAAAATATTTTTCAAAATTGTAGTATGGATTTTATGTCCAAGATTAATTCATTCCTTTAATTGTTTGTGAGTTAAACCATTAAAGTACACAAATACCCAAACAACTTAATTTCTAAACTACTTTAAAAGTTTTTCTAAACCTTCCTCTATCTCATATTTGAAAAGAATGTACTGACCGGTATTTAGTGACACACAGGAGAAAATACGAGTGCATATCAGCAAGTGTGTTTTTATTCTTAGGTCACTCCCTTTCCAAATATCACTTCATTTTATGATAAAAATAATTGTTATTTGGTGATATCATTGTTACAAAAAGGCAATGGTATGCCAATGATGTAGATTGATATCAGTCTATAATATGCTGAAAGATTGTCCTTAGAGTTGAAATACAGTTGAAATATTTAAAAGTGAGATAGAAGCTACTTTATTTGTTTCAATGAAGATTGAACCCAGGAACATTGTATCTCTGAACTCTACTCCAGTCCTCTTTATTTCTTATTTTTAAACAGGTTCTTCTTAGGCTGTTGAGTATGCAGCTAAATTGCTGAGACTAGTGACCCTGTGGACCTACTGTCTCAGCCTCCCACGGGCTCATATTACAGGCATGCACCACCATACCTGGCTCAAAATTTTTAAATAAATATTTTCAATTTTGCATTCAGCTACCTTTCTTCTACCTACTTGTTTCCCCGCCATATTCAGATTAGAATACAAACATCTGTGTGCAAAGAAATATCCTGAGAATATTTGTGTAAAAGGAAGTTGGAGCCAATGTAACATCTTTAGTCCATGATAATTTGCCCGTTTTCTTGGTCTCTTTACTGGAATCATCATCATGAGCACTTTCTGACTATAATGGTTTAGATTTAAAATGCCCCACTAACCCCCAGGAAACACAGTAGCAATGTTGAAAGTGGGATTTGGTTGCTAAGGAGGGATCTCTGGGGATGTGGCCCTGGGGATTATATAAATTCTTTCTTCTCCCTCTGCTGTCTCTTGATATCTTTGCTTCCAGCCTTCTTGGTGTGAGGAGCAGAGCCCAGTGCTCACTCTTGCTCATCTTCCTGCTGTGATGCCCTGAGATGCAGAGGCAGGCCTTCATAGACTGAACCCAGAATCTCCAAGGAAACCTTGCAAAAACAAATTTTCTTTCCTCTAAATCGTATTGTCATGTCTTATAAATTATAGAAGTGAGACTGTTGACTAAGACACTGACATCCTCAGTTATACATCTCATTTGATTTCTGAACCACTTCAGTGGCTTCTTTATTATTTTTAATGCAAAAGCTACAAAATAAGAGAGAGAAAAGAGAGAAAAAAACAAATCATACTAAGATTTCAATTCTTAAAAGTTTGTACAGTTTTAAAACTTTAGACAAAACTTAGACTTAAAACAACACATTAAAAACATAGGGGATGTAAGGCTTAAGTTGTACTGGGTATTTCATATCCCTGAGTAGTGATATCTAAACTGCATTTTCTAATGGTATATACCTTGTCAAATTATCCTATATGTAATGCTGCTCTTCTAAATGAGATCTTTGGAGGTTTACACTCAGTTTCTTTTCTAATTTAGAGAGTTTTAATAAAGAAAATTAATATAGTCACTAAAGAATCAAAATTTCCTACATGGGACTTGTCTTGGGTCTTAAGTTTTTCATATATATGTGCATATGTATATGACTGAAATATTTTTGAAGTTCAAAAAAGACTGCAATTAAAAGAAGATAATAATGTCGGGCATGGTGGCACATGCTTGTAATTCCCGCTCTTGGGAGGCGGAGACGGGAGGATCACGCAGGTTCAAAGCCAGCCTCGCTGGTTTAAGAGACCCTGTTTCCAAATAAAATATAAAATAGGTCTGGGAGTGTAGCCCGGAGGTAGAAGGGTTCCATCCCCAGTACCACCAAAAAATAAATAAATAAGATATTGATAACCTCATCTGAGACGATATAAGTCAAGTGATGTTTTGCATGGCAACTTTCACCTCATTTTGAAGAATTGGAATCTCAGATAATCTCAAATAATAAAGATAGATAAATATTGAGGTAGTATTTTTGGAAAAAAAATCATTGTATCGTGGCAATTGTAATAAAATTTAGGCATCACATTTCCTCGTTTAGCCATAAGTGCTAGGGGAGCCACAGGTTATGGTACAGAAAAACAAATTACATTTACAGGGAAATGGATGGATCTGGAGGACATTATGCTAAGTGAGATTAGTCAGTAACAAAATATAAGAAATCAGATGCTTTCCCTAATGTGCAAAAGCTAGGGAGAAATGGGTAACAGGAGGAAATCTAGATGAAGAAGGAGATTCTATAGAGGGGCAAATAAGGTGACCTAACTGAGGGGATGGGAGGGGAGAAGAGGGAAACTCTCTAAACAGATGATGTATTTAAACAAACATATCAAAGTCAATCACAAGCATGGGAAGGAGGGATGGGGAGGAAATGAGGATTGGGTAAGGGCTAATTGTGCATTTATGTCTCCACCATCCTTTATCCTATTAAGATGTATTACTACAATGCACCAATAAAAAAAATCACACCATTCATAACCAATCCCCCAAATGGCCTCCTGACCACAAGGACATGAGCTACTTATCGGGTGAGACAACAGGTTCTTAAAGAATGTACACATTGCTCAGGAGCACAAGAGAAAGGGCCAGAAGAAGATGCAAGCTAATGATGTTAAAGCTGTGAGTATATGTGCCAAGACTATCAAGGCCATGCTAAAAAATAAATAAATAAATAAACAAAAAGCCAGCATGTTATTGTCTCCAATATACATAATTGAATTAATCAATATGCAAATGTAGAATGTTTGAACTCCCAAAAATGTCTCATAAAAGTCATTTTCCTCAAAGCTTATATAAAACCTGAATAAATATAAATATATGTGTATGTATATATAATATATTTATATATAACAGATCGATTAATTTGATAATATTGAAATAAAAAGTTTTATCAATACAATATTTTTAGAAAAGTAGAGGCATATATTGCCATGGTTGGATATAGTTTTCAATAAAATTACGGACTCTTAAGTTTGGAATGAAAATAAAATTATTCTTTTTTATTGGTGCATTGAATTCATACATCTTAATGGGAAAAAAAAGCTTGTTTAGATATACATGCACATATCACCCCATTAAAACCTACTCCTTCCCATCCCATTCCCTCCCCTTCCTTCCCTCCTATGCTTTTGACATTGATATTTTTTTATGTACATCATGTACTTTAGAGAGTTTCCTTCTTCCTCCCTCCCATCACCTCAGTTAGGTTGCCTTGTTTGCTCCTCTATAGGATCTCCTTTTTCACCTGGAGGTCCTTTTATGACCCATTTCACCTTATCTTTCACATATTAGTGAAAGCATTATTTTTAAAATAAATTTCTAGACATTGGCAGGAATTAATGTATAAAGTATCCTACCTGAAATTAGCATTGGACACAGTAAAAAAAAAAACACATTAGTTTGTTACTAATTCCTTAAGTCCTACATGTGGAATTATATCCCATGAATTTTTACTCAAAGGGATTATTTTGTACCTTATAAAAGGTAGAAAACATAAAAAGAAACAAAAATTCCCAGAAAACTATATCCAATAGTTTTGTAATCCATTCATCTGTTGAATGGATTGGAAAACAATGTTTTAGAGTTCCCACTTCTCCGCATCCTCTCCAGCATGTGTTGTTTGTGTTTTGAATGATTGCCATTCTAGTTGGAATTAGGTGGAATCTCTGGGTAGTTTTGATTTGCATTTCTCAGATTGCTAGTGATGTTGAGCATTTTTTCATGCATTTATTGGCCATTTGAATTTCTTCTTTTGTGAAGCATCTATTTAGTTTATTTGCCCAGTTTTGTATTGGATTATTTGTTTTCTTAGTGCTGAGATTCTTTAGTTCTCTGTATATTCTAGATATTAGTCTTTTATCAAAGGAAAGGTGACACAAATCTCCCATTCTGTTGGCTCTTAGTTGAGGTTCTTAATAGTTTTCTGTACAGAAGTCCTACAATTTAATGTAATCCCACGCATTGATCCACCTTTTATTTTCTTGTGGCTTTGGGGTTCCTGTTGAGAGAGTTTTAACCTCTGTCTAGGTGTGCAATATTGGACCTAAGTCCTCTTCAAGGAACCTCAAGGTCTCTGGTCTAATTTCCAAGTCGTTGATCAATCTGAATTGACTCTTGTGCAGGGTGAGAGAGTGAGGTTTATTTCCATTTTTCTGCATATGGTTAACCAGTTTTGCCATCACCATTTGTTGAACAGACTATCTTTTTTCCAGTGTATGTTTTTGACCCCTTTGTCAAAAATCAATTGGCTGTAAGTGTGTGGGCTTTTTCTGAGTCTTGTATTCTGCTCCATTGGTCTATGTACCTGTTTTTCTGCCAGTACCATGCTGTTTTTAATACACAATTACATCATTTACAGGAAAATGGATGGAACTGGAGAACATTATGCTAAGTGAGATTAGTCAGTCACAAAAAATAAGAAATCAGATGCTCTCCCTAGTATGCAGAAGATAGGAAGAAAATGGATCATAGGAGGAACACCAGAAGAAGGAGGAGATACTATAGATGAGAAAATAAGGACCTAACTTTGGGGGATAGAAGGGGGAAAGAGGGAATTTCCTGATATACATGATTTACATTAACAAGCATATCAAATTAAACCACTAAGCCAAACATGAGAAGAAGGGACGAGGGAGAAAATGAGTCAGGAATTGAGAAAAATATAAAAAAATTCTGACTGACTTAAGCTTACTAGGTTGTCAATATTCCATATTCTTTTTAAGTTTTCCCAATAATTGCCAAATTACAGATCCTAAAAGAATGCAATGGCTATATAATTTTAATATTTTCCTCTGATCTCTTTCTACCGAGTCCATGCTCATGAAGGGTTTTCAGATAATTATCCTGCTACTTGGAATCTATTAATCCTATGATTAAACACTTTAATAAACCTTTATTACTGAAAAGATTAAACCAGTTCCAGACCTGGTTTAATATTTTTCTTTACGAACCAACTAAATTGTTTTTCTATTTTCATGTCTGACCCTGAGTGCATTTCAACCATTTGTCTAGGCACTTCCTAATAGTTTGTTCCCCACCCTTTGGACTGTCTCCCCTATTGAGGTCCCACTCACCCTGCAAGGTAGAATCCTTGTTCCAACGATCAGTCCCTTTTGTGATAGTTTAGCACATATTTAATTTATTTTTTTCTGGTATAAAAATTTACAGTTTTGGAGTTTTACAACTGTCTTTCTCCCTATTTTATTTCTTTCATCATTTTGTTTCTATTAGCTGATATAATGATCAGCTTTAATAAGTATTTAATAAATATCAAATTACAAGTATAGAATACCTAAACTCCCAAAAAGTCTCATAAAAATAATGTCCCTCAAAGCTTATGTAAAGCTGGAAAAAACAGCAAATTCAATTATTCAGAGTATGATAAGAATGACTGCATTTTGTTAGGAGATGTTTTCTGAAGCCTTTTCATATGACTCCAGGAAAAACAGCAAAAACAAAAGTCCATCTATCCCTCTGTTGAGCAGCTGTTAATCCTCATTACTACTTTCTATTTGGAAAAATTCATATATTAATTTTGTCCAAAATAATAAGAAATACATGAGCGTGGCAAGACATTTTAGATGAGTACAAAATAATGAGATCTTCTCTTCAAACTTTTTTTTATACTACCTGAGGGTGACAAATGAAGGTGTGCGCATGTTCATTTTTTTTCTATTTGCAGCTATTCATATAACACCAAATTTTACCATATTTTATTTTACTTCATAATTTATAGCTTTTATTCCAGGTACGTTCTTGTACTTTTATTTTCTAAATAAGTACATATGTCCATATGTATATTAATTTGCATGTGATTTTCTTTCCCAATTGAGAGATAAAATTCTTCTTTGTCATCCTACTTTCTTCTAACTCAACTGCACTCAGCATGGAGGAGTGACCTGAATTGATGAAATAAAAGGACACGTGCATATGGTCAGAGCGAATGGGTGCAGGAAACTGTCATTCTGTACACATCACGGTTCCCATGGGCATAGTCTCATTTTCCAAACTCTTCTCCCAACTACTCAAGTAATTTATCATAACAGAGTATTTGGAATCACCTTTCCAGGCATTGAAGTCATCTTTCCAGCAAAGTCTTCAGTTTTCTAACAAAGGATTTAAAAGTATATTGACTTTATAAACTACCAACCACAGTAAACAGGACAGAATTTGCAGCATGAAGTTCACTAGATTGATTAGTTGTTAAAACAAAGAAAAAAAAATTCTCCATAGGACTTTCACAGAATCATAGTCTGAAAAAAAATTTCAAATTATCTAATATGCGACCTCAAATTACTTGGCTCATCACTCTAACTCATAATAGATAAAATTTGCCAATCCAGAGATAAACTTGATGTTGAAATAATTAATAAAAGATATTAAAATGGTAGCTATCACTATCCTCCATGAGGTGAGAATTAATATTTTGTTATAAAAGAAAAATAGAAGTGACCATAGAAAAAATGAAAACTGATTATCAGCAAAATATGACTACAATGTATCAATAAAATATGAAATAGACTATTTTCTTAATTAAAGTAATTTAAAATATGTGTGCAAAGATTTTAATATTTCCTTAATTTAGAATCCATTTTTTATTGATGCATTAGTGCATTGTATATAATTGTAAGGCTTCAATATTTGACTTGAAATAGTAAAATATTTAGTTTAAATAAAATTAAAATGTAAAACCACCACTAAAAGTTCTTAAAAACCTGAAAAGTCCAATAAATAGTTTTATATTTTTTGTCTATCTACTGAAGATTATCATGGTTGGTTTCAGATTTCTTTAATTATACACAATACTTATATAAGCATCCATGTGCAAGCTTTTGTGATGGCATAATATTTTTAATTCATTTGTTTAAATACCAAAAAGATAGCCGGGCATGGTGGTGCACGCTTATAATCCCAGCATTCAAGAGGCTGAGGTTCGTGGACAGCCTCAGCTACTTAGTGAGGCCTTTTGCAACTCAGTGAGACCCAGTTTCAAAATAAAAAATAATAAAAATAATAGGGCAGGGGGTGTAGCTTGGAGGTCAAATGCCTCTGGCTTCCATCCCCAGATGCACAGAAAAAAAGCAAGAAAGCAAGAAAGCAAGCAAGCAAGCAAGCAAGCAAGCAAGCAAGCAAGCAAGAAAGACCAGAAAGATAAAATGGTGGAATTTATGACAAAGTTATGGTTAGTGTTATAAAATAAAACAACATACTTATCTTCTCAAATGGATATATGACCTTACATCCCCATGAGCATTGAGTAAAATTTCCATTGCTCCACATTCTTGACAGAATTCCAGGTTATCAATGTTTTAAGTTTTGGCCATTGCAATAGGTGTGTATATTGCTATGTCATTCTGTATTGGTTTTTAGTTCTCAAATGGCCTGCTATACTAAGCATATTTTTACTTGTTTATTTGTCAGCCAATGTCACTTCTTTGGTAAAATGTCCATTCAGATATATTGCCCATTTTTAATAAGATTGTTTTCTTATCACTGAATTCTCTGAGGTCTCTAAATGTTCTGATTTTTGATATTGTGACTGAATTTTTCCTTTCAATCTCTTGATAGTATCATTTATCAGAACATTTTATATTTAGATATATTGTCTATTTTGAATTGACTTTTGTGAAGAGTTTAAGCCTACTTCTATATAAATTTTATTTTTTCATGGGGAAACCTAGTTCTTCTAGGACTATTTGTTGAAAAAATATTTTTCATCATATTGCCTTTATTCTTTTATTTAATATAGATTTATAGATTTACTATATTGTGTTAGCTCATTTCTGGGCTATATATTCTAACCCACTAATCTCTTTCTATTTTACCTATACTATTCTGACCTAGTTATTATACTTTACAATAATTCCTGAAAGCTGATAATGTTAGTTCTTCAGTTTTGTCCTTTCTTTAAATACTATGTTGTCTACTCTGTTACTTATTTCCTGTAATATAAAAAAAAACATTGCTTAGTGAAATATCCATTATATAACTTTCAAGGATTTTGTTGGAGACTGAACTAAATCTATAAAGAAGGTCAGGAAAACTGTTATCTTGGGAATATTTTATCATCTTATCTATGAACATGGTATGTATCTCAATTTAGCTGTTCTTGGCTCTCTTTCGATGAAACTTTTTTGATGTAAATTTTGTGTTTCTCTCACATAAATATATTTATTTTATTATATATGTATATATGTATTTCATTTAGTGATGCTTGTATAAATACTATGTCCTGAACTTAAATTTAATTTTAATTTCTAATTATCAATTATCCTTATACATTATCCATATATAAATATAATGTATATACATACATATATACACATAAAACTGCATACATATTTTTAAATAACAATAGCCAATATTTACTATTTTTTCTGTGTTAGACACTGTTTTGAAAATTTGTATGTGTCATCTCAATTTATACTCCCCCAAACTGAAAGAGCTATGCACCATTGCTTTCCTATTTTACAGATGAAGAAATTTTAAAATGGAAAATGTAAATAGGAAAGCCAAAATAACTTGCCCTAATTCCCTTTGCTAGTAAGTGATGGAAACAGGATTTGAATCTAAGCACCCTGATTTCTATGTGTATGTTCTACCACATTTACAGGCCACAGTAGACTCATAAATGCAATTCTAAGACTATTATACTACACAGTATATTAAGATTTCACTGCTACAGAGAAAAGAACATGAAAGTAGAAACATGCAAACAAACAAGTCAATAATAAGATTTAGTCTTAAAAATTATATCTGTGAAGGTTCTTATCCTAATAAACTTTAAGTTTTAACTTAAATATTTAAATTGCATGTGAAACAGGCCAATGGTTTAGAAGGTAATTCATAATGCATAACTTAGAGCAAGGAGATAAAAACTAATCACTTTTTTTTGTATCAGTCTTTAGATACAAACCACTTTAATATTTGATTTGTCTGTCAGTTTACAACAAAACATGTTTATTTTCAGGGTAAATATAACATTGTATGCATTTCTTTCAAAATATGATGGTAGAAAAAATATTTTGCATCTTGTGTGTAAGACTGAATTTTTGATGTTGCTACATCTAAAGCAGTTTGAAATAGTGATTTGACATAAGAGATGTATCTGTGAGATATCTGTGTAATTTATAATGTCAGGTGGATGGATGAAGATTTTAACCTGACTAGTCTGCCTTGCAGACTGTGTAATTACATTTTACTGAATAAATTTTCTGTGTGCTCTCCTGGCTTGGATATATATATATATATATAAATTTTATTAAATATCGAATTAGTTAGGGGACTTCTCTAATTGTCTGACAACTGTGAATTTGAAATATATTTGCTCCTGGCTGTGCCTTTTATACAAGGAGAAAAAAGTATGTTTTAAGGGTGAGAGAATACTAAATTAATGGAATAATCATAATTTAGGAGATATAATAATTCAGTAATGCACAAAACACATGCACTAGCAAACATAGTAAATTATATATATATTATAAATGGAAAGTAAGCTTAATATTTGGATGGGAAAACAAGTCCATGAAAAGAGATTCTATACCAATAGTCATTAAGAAAATACAATTTAAGATCACAATGAACTATCACGATCACAATGAACCTTCACTGCCTGTCTGTTAAACTAAAATAAAAAGCAGTGATTGTACCAAATGCTGAAATGAATCTAGAGCAACTGGATCTATTATCAGTGGGTTTGTCAAATGGTTGAGCTCCTAGAAAAAGTAGTTTGACAGTTTTTAAATAACTAAATATATACTTACCATATGATCCAACAGTTGCACATCCTGACAAATATCCAGAGATATAAAAAGCTACGTCTACACAAAACCTGTCCACGGGTGTTCAAATCAGCTTTAGTCATAACAGTATAAAGCTGGAAACAACTAACTTTTTCCTCATGAAATGAATATGTAAACAAATGGTTATCGCATTGTGAGTTATATAGAACAAACTACTGATATATGCGGTGTCTTCAATAAACTTCAAGGACATTGTGCTGAGTGAAATAATACAAATCACATATTCTGGATTGACATTCTGGGTGACAATATTTATATAGAAATATCACAGACCACATTCTGAATGACAATATTTATATAGAAAGTTATTTAAGTAAAATACACTAAAGAGGTGAAAACTAAATTGGTCATTGCCTGGGGTTAGAAATGGTGACGGGCAATGTGACTATAAAGGCCAAGTGTGCCGGTACATACCTATAATCCTAATTCTTGTGAAGACAGGAAGATTACAGGTTCAAGGCCAGCCTCAGCAACTTAGTGTGACTCTCTTTCAAAATAAAAAAGTAGAAAGGCTGGGGTACATCCGAGGTAGAGGGACTCTGAGTGTAATCTCTAATAACAAAACAGAAAAAAAAGAGATAGAATAAAGAAAGGAAAAGAAAAAATGAAAGGAAGGAAGGAAGGAAGAAAAAATGGAAGGAAGGGAGAAAGAGCAAGCACAAGGAAGGTTTTTGTGGCAATGAAATAGTTCTCTATATTGATCATGGTGGTATTTATGCAAATATATGTATGATAAGATGATGTAGAAAATTTATACACATATTGTATAGACATATTATATCAATGTAATATCCTGTCTTTGATACGCTACTATAATATGTGAAACGTTAACACTGAGGAAACTTGTAATAAAAGGTATATGGATCTTCTTTATTCTATCTTCACAGCTTTTGTGAATAAATGTTTCACAATATGTTTGATAATTCTTAGATTGAATTTGGAAACACATAATATTTAGTAAAAAGCTAAAAAAGGCCAGGCGTGGTGGCGCACGCTTGTAATTCCCGCGCTTGGGAGGCAGAGACAGGAGGATTGCGTGGGTTCGAAGCCAGCTGCGCGCTGGCTCAGGAGACCCTGATTCCAAATAAAAATGAAAAATAGTAGTAGCCCGGAGTGTAGCCCGGAGGTAGAAGGGCTTCCAGGAACTCCAGTACCACCAAAAAATAAAAAAAGCTAAAAAAGTCATCATGGCCAAATGACTAAGTAGTTTTTGAACAATGGTAGCAAAATTAATGATAGAAGGATATAGAATCACAGGATATTAAAATGTTTGAGAATTTTTTATGAATATTAAGTACTGCCTGACCTTTAAACCGTTTAGATAAGGTAATAGACCAAAAAAAAACTTAAGTGAAACAAAATCCAAAATTACATAAATTAACTAAGTGCCTCTGAAACCTCAGTCACCTGAGGTCACCTGTCAAAGTCGATTCACTCATGCTGTCTTCTATATATGTGAAAATGATGAAGCAGTGACCTAAGAACTACTCAGGTCAGGCCAATTATCTAGTTACAGAAGCAGGTGAGAATAGAGAAACCAATTTTTACAGATACAATATGAAAGCTAGGATATTGCTGAGTATATAGAAACAGGTGGGAGAGTAGTCCACCTTGTGCTTTTAAAGAAAATTTCTTTCCTGTTACTCATCTTATTCAGTGCCATCCTTAGGAAGTCCTACCCCTGTCTCTATTCAGCATTCCAAGAATCATTAGCATATGCGCTCAGAAGAAAATATTAAATTAATTTTCCCTGAAAAATAGTAAAAAAGAGTTAAATGGTGCTCATCATTCATTGTACAAATAACTGATCGCTTCTTCTTGTTTTGAGTATTACTCACTACATACATTTTCTTAAAAATATTTTTATTAGAGAGAGAAATTCCCAAATTCTTTAAAGACACATTATTTGATTTAGGGATACACTAATATAATTTTAATGCAATGATTTTTAGAATATTTTGATTATTTTTTCATACTTTTATTGATGAATTGTAATTATATATAATAGTGAGGTTGGAAGTGATACACACACGCACACATCGCTTGGTGTGTTTCCTTTTACATCTCATTTAACCCCCCCCCTTACCTCCCCATTCATCCAAGTTAGTAACACTAATAATGAGACCTTATTATATAGACATTGTTTTATTTGAACTGTTTTCTTTGTCAGTTCTTCTTTTCTACTCCCCATAGCCCTCCCGTAAACTCTGTTGGATTTTTATGTCTTTTGAACTATTTATTTCTCTCCTAATGTATCCTAACTTATGAAATATATAAAGATATAAAACCTTATTAGAGGGATGGAAGGGCAAATAAAACATCAATTTAAATAGTCACTTTGCTTGGGAGGTGAAGTTATATTATTAATATATTTACCTTCTTATTCCAGGAAGAATGATAATGTTAAATGCAAGAGTTGGTCATCCAAAGACAATTAGAAAAACTTCTGCTCAAATATAATCGTATAAGCCTAAATGCAGTAAGAAAATTTAAAAAAAAATCTTAGGATTCCGTAGTATCCTACTTTCAGGAAGAAAAGAAAAGGAAAGGACATCATTTTGGTTCAAGTGGAATTGAGCATGATTAATAAATAGTTTTGTGTTAAGAGGCCTGATAAATCTAGATGTTTTAATAATTGCATACACTTCTATAGTTGTGATTTAACTAGCAATTACTCATCTTATTTTTACTTATGCTTATTACTATTGAATATAGAGACAAGAAAATATGCTGGTATTAATTATCACATGGCTCTTTTAATTGTATTCATTCTCTATTTTATCTTTCCCGTGTCAAAAACTGGATCAAGAAAAAAATTGGGTGGTCAAGAACACAAGGTATTATTATTTGAAAAAAATCATCAGAAACCAGGCTAAGTGTCACATGCCGATAATCCCAGCACTTAGGAGGCTCACGCAGGAGGATTACAAGTTCAAAGCCAGCCTGGGCAAATTAGCAAGAACCTATCTCAAAAAAATAATAAATTACTAAATAGAAAAGGCTGAAGTTGTAACTTAGTGGTAGAGCACCTCTGGGTTTAATCCCTAGGACAATACAAACACACACACACACACACACACACACACACACACACACACCATATTTTCAACAGGATAAGGGGAAATAAAAGAAGAACAGGCAATGGCGTCTATTTTGTTTCTGTACTTTGTCCCCCTCCTCTCTATTTTCTTAGGATATTCTAAAATACTATATCAGACAAGTAGGACAGTAGATCTTCAACTGTGAATCACAATCACAAGCACAATGCTCCTTAGCTGGATAGAGAAAGATGCGGCCCTTCTTTCTCATTATTTTCATTAGTAACAAGTCATTATGTTTAGCCCATATCCAAAGGAAGAGAAATTTAGTCCCACCTCTTGAATGGAGAACTATTTTAAAAAAGGCATGTTTTAAAACCATGACAAAGGGTTAGAGGTTTAGGAGTACTGCCCAAGATTGTTAAAGTCTATCTTGAGTCAAGAAGTGAATCTTTAGTCAAGCATGATGGTGCACACTTGTAATCCCAGTACTTGGAAGGCTGAGACAGGAGGATCACTGGTTCTCGGCCAGCCTCAGCTACTTAGTGAGACCCTGTTTCAAAATAAAGAATACAAAATAAGTCTATGGGTATAGCTCAGAGATAGAATGCCCCTGGGTTTAATTCCCAGTGCTGCAAAAAAAGAAAAAAATGAAACTGTATTTATAGTTATACAACTATACTTTAAGCGTATGCCTTACTCTTAATATATTAAAATATTTAAAATATTATTTGAACAAAATTTAAGTTAAGTTAATTTAAAAGACAAAACATTGTGGAAAGATATTGGGGGAGGGAGATGAAGAGGAGAAAATAAAAAACGTTTACAAAAACTGAATTCAAATATATTCAAGTTTGTACAAGAAGGTTTCACTCCCAATATCACTAACATATATAGGGAAGGAGGAAAGATCGGAGGCAGGTAAATGGAGGAAAATATGCCAGGTGATGTGGCATGTATATTTGTATTATTTTGTATTTTACTATGACATATACTTATATATAATTATGTATAAATAAATAAAAGTATGAATAAGCAAAAGCAATTTTTATCTGTATATTTCATTAAAATCTTCTCATTAATTTCCACTTTTATTTTTTAAGTATTTTTAATGGTGCATTTTAGTCATACAACTTAATTGGATAAAAGATGGTGTAGACATATAGGCACACATCACCCAATTAGCCCTTACCCAATCCCCTCCATATTTCTTCCCCATCCTTCCTTCCCATGCTTGGCTTAGTGATTGACTTTGATGTTTGTTTAAGTACATCATGTGCTTTAGGTAATTTCCCTCATCCCCCCTCCCATCCCCTCAGTCAGGTTGCCTTATTTGTTTCTCTATAGAATCTCCTTCTTCATCTTGAATTCCTTAGATTTAAAATAAATCTCATGGAAAAAACAATGAAACTGGATTTCTGAGAAAGATGTGTTGGATTTATGCATTAACCTCTTTTCTCCCCTGAGATCATATTATTATTACAAAAAATAAAAACATTTTAAGAATTGATAAATTCACTAGATGAAAAGAAAGGGAATGGAGATAAGGAAAACAGATTTTAAGAAATAGAAAAGAGGATGAACAAGCATTGAGAGATATAAACCAAGGGTCTAGTGAGTAAATAACCCCATCAGAAATGCTCAACCTCAGTTGTGGAGAAAATGCAAAACTCAAATGTGAAACAATAGTTATATGCCATTGCAGACCGAGAGAGATTACTAAAATTCAAAGACCGATAACATCAAGTGCTGGATAAGATGTGCAACATCTATAGCTTTAACATTTTGGGGGGAATGAGAAATGAGAAATAGCTTAGTGGAAAGCTAAACAATCGTACAAACTCCCATAGCAGGTTTCCTGGGCTACTATAACAAATTGCAAAATGAGATTTTTTTTACAAAAAGAAATGTATTCTTTTGTATAATTTCTGTAGGCTAAAATTTTACCTCTGCAGGATATAGAAAACTCTACTCCCTCTTCTTAGGTTTTGGTGGTTGACAGAAGTCCATAGAATTCCTTGGTCTGAGGCTAACGGGTCAAATTTTTTCTCTTTTTTCATATGGCATTTAGAAATCAGTTCGTGCTTTTTGTCTCTGTATCCTCAAATCTCCTCTCTAAGCAAAGACATCTGTCATTAGATTTCGGGTCCACTCCAATCCGGTATGACTTCAGATAATTTAATCAACTTTAAAAAGAATATGGTTCTAAAAGAGGTCATATTTATAGGTTCTGAATTAACATAAATTGTGGCAATCACTATTCACCCAGGGTATGCTATATTCATACAAACTTGAAATCGGAAACAATTCAAATGTCTTTTGAGTGAACAATAAATAAATTTACTTAGGAAAACTGAAAGAATAACTCCTAATCATTTGATTATAAATAAAATTTTATAGCACCATTAACAAAAGGACAATAAAAATTGTCAACAGCTAATGATGTAATTAATTCATTATTTAGCAAAAATGTATTAAGCTACTATTATCAAATGCAAAACAGTATAAGAGGAGCAGCAGAGTCAAATTTGACTAAGGCAAAAAAGTTCCTGACCTCAAAGAAGTTTAAAAGAAAGTTGGTAGACAAAAATAAAAAAAGACTTCTTTATAAAAATGAAATCGATCTTTCCAAAAATTTCTAAGGCGCTGCATATAGAAGTGCTTGTTTGAAGGTTCCAAGTTATGATTTGAATTCTGATGTCTTCACATAATACTACTTCTTTGGCCTGTCTCTTAAGAGCTTTCTTTGAAAAGCTTTGACTTTCTGTCTCACTGTATATCTACAAGAAGTTCCTGTATGAGGCAACTTACTTAATTCCCATGGCCATGCCTGGTTACTTCCACTTCACTATCTTTGATTTCAATATTTTGATACCTTGAATTATCTTCAGTCTTCTACTCAATTTCTCTCCAATACCCAGAGATTCAGTTAGAGTCTCATTTTCTCTGCACATAACCATTTTTTTTTCAAAATATAACGTAAACAATGCCAGGCGTGGTGGCGCACGCTTGTAATCCCCACACTTGGGAGGTGGAGACAGGAGGATCGCGCAGATTCGAAGCCTCGCTGGTTTAAGAGACCCTGTTTCCAAAATATATATAAAAAAATAGGTCTGGGAGTAAAGCCCGGAGGTAGAAGGGTTTCCAGAAACCCCAAGACCACCAAAACACACACACACACACACACACACACACACACACACACACACACACACACGATGTAAATTGAGTATTATACTTCCTCAGAACTGCCACTAACTTTTGCAGAATCCAGGCAGGAGGACAAATAAAGATGTATGTTTAAATTGATATCATATGCTAAGTATTTATAAATGTAAAAACAAAATCTAGTAAATAAACTGATAAGTGTATCACATTCTCTGGTCTTACTTTAAAAGTTTCTTAAAACTACCAAAGCTTAAAAATATGTGCAAATCTTTAGTTTTATGACTACAATGAGCAATGTATTAAATTATATGAGTTAATTATTTTTAAGAATATTTGTGTTTTTTCCTAATTGATAATGATGTTTGGATAAGTATATTCTATGTAGACTATAAATATATAAGTAACAGTATATTATAGAAAAATATATGTGATATCTCTAAAGAAATATATATCTCCACTCAATAATATGGAGAAAGATTATCATATTTTATGCATGTTATATCTGCATGCATATACACAAATTTAAGATTGCTATAAATTATTTACTATCATAAAATATCCCTAATCCTAAATGTATCTGGATTGACAAGTATAAAAATGTAAAACATGCTTTTTGGGGAAAAATGTAATAAGTATCATTTTCTTGACTTTTTTCCTATTACTTATTTGTATCATATTAAATTCTCTGATCACTTATATCCTTATAAAAACTACACAAAAATAATACAAACAAAATATGTATAATCATATAAAATGTATTCTAAAACAATCAGAATCAGGGAGTGGTGGCGCATGCTTGTAATCCTAGCATTTGGGAGGCTGAGACAGGAGGATCTGGGTTTGCAGAAAGCTTCAGCTACTTAGTGAGGCCCTTTGTGACTCAGTGAGACCCTCTTTCAAAATAAAGAATGAAAAATATGGCTGGATGATATGGTGGATCTATTCCTAGTTTTCTAAGGAATCTCCACACTGATCTCCATAGCAGCTGAATTAGTTTGCACTCCCAACAACAGTGTAAAAGAGTTTCTCTTTCTCTACATCCTTGCCAGAATTTGTTGTTATTTGACTTTTTTATGCTTGCCACTCTGATTGGGGTTAGTTGGAATCTCAGCATAGTATTGATTTGCATCTCCCTGATGGCTAATGATATAGAAAATTATGGGAAATACACACAATGGAATTCTATTCAGCTATAAAGAAGAACAAAATCATGACATTCGCAAGAAGATGGAAAGATCTGGAAAACATTATGTTATGTGAGATCAGCCCAGCACAGAAAGAGAAGGTACATATGTTTTCTCTAATATGCCCAAACTAGGGAGTAGTGGGGAATACCAGAGGGACTCCATATGATGGAGGGGAAACCTCAGCAAAGCTAGAATGGAAGGATAGGAGAGGAAGAAGACTGAGGTTGATTAATAGAGGAGTTACATCTGAATATGTATTAAAGTATGAATATAGCATGGTTACCCTGGACACTCATTGTTGGGAGGGGGGAAGGAGAACTGGGGTGGGGAAGGGCACCAAGCACAATCGAAATGTATACTATTTTCAATATGTTACACTTATAAAAAAAAGTAAAAAAAAAGAAGTCACTAATAGAAATAGCTTTTGTAGGGAAAAGCTAAATAAAAGCAAATTATCTGATTGTATTAATCAGTATTCTTACAGCTATAACCTAAAAGGTTTGACCACGTACCTTAGAGGAAGATTTATTAGCTCACAGTTTTTCTTGGAGATACTGGGGTTCGGTTCATGTGAGGATGAGAACCATGGATCTCAGGGAATGTTGGCAGTAATAAGCAAAGTGAGCTAGAACACAAGACTTTGCTACTCACATCATGTTGGGTAGAAGTAAAAGAACTAGCAAGAGGAAGAGAAGCCACACTGTAATTCCCAAGGTCACATATCAGGGACAACTTCCTCAGCTAAACCCTCCTGTCCTAGGCCACTACCCTGATCCACTGGGGCTGGGATTACAACCCTCACAACTGAATTACACCAGATCCAAACACAAATTTATGATTCCAGCAAAAGGTCATTCTATATGTAATTATAACAATGGTATAATATGCTTTTGTGCTAAATGGCAAAAAATTTCAAGAGATCTACCTTTGGATAAGTCAAAATATAATTCACATAACCAAAAAAATTAGGCATGGCTACATTCAAGCTTTGTTTTATTTTGTGGCTCCGATAGATAGTCTCATATGGGCTTCATTCTTTGTTTCATGTTTTTGACAGCCCTTTTTAGTTCTTAATATTTAAATAAGGTTTTTATCTTTTCTTCACTAACTCATTCTAGAACTATATTTGTCTAAGTTTCATGTGGTCTCAGGTTCAAATTGCAATAATTTTAAAAAATAGCCTTTCTTATCCAAACCAGCCAAGGCATATTATCTTTTTCACAGGATGCTATCATCTATACACAAATTAAAATGAAACTTCTCTTTATAGGTCTATGAAAATACATGACAAATTTTCCCACTTTTAATTTGTCCAAATTTGGCTAACACCAACTCTACTTATGAACTGATAGCTCTAAATTATGTACTAAACAGCTGGTGAGTGTATGCATTCATGTGTAGGATGAAATGCATGAATAATATCTGTCAAAATTTGAAATCCCTTATTTGTTAATAATTTATCATGACTTCTTTTTCAATTTCTCTGTTTCAGTGAATGATAAAGAAATAAATTATCATGAATGTTGCACTTTGGGTTTTGTGGAATGTTAACAGGGAATTAGAAGGTTGTAGGGTCATTAAAATGTGAAATGTGACATAGAATAAAATGCAGGAAAGCATGTTCTTGAAAAAAATTTCCCACTTTTCTGTTTATCCATGGAGATGCCTTTTGGAGATGACAACTTCTTTTTCTAATGCCTGGGGCTGTTCAAATGTGAGAGGGTTTTACCATGACATCTGTTCCTTGTGGAAAATGAAATCAGTGTAATGATTTTATATTCTGCAATTACAGCATTTGATATATCATGAACAGAGAATTGTAACCAATTCATATTGCAACAAATTACAAATAATTATTTTTTCATTTTATTTTGTATCTCCATTGAGCAGATGTATCTGAAAGAAAATTTCTTGCCAGAAGAAAGAACCAGAGCAAACACAATTAATATACCGGAGTGGCTGCTGCACTCAAATACCAGCACAGCAGAGAGTTTTATCAAAGTCATGTCATACAAAGTAAAATTTACAAACACTGGTCCTTTTTTCTGTTTTTCTTTTTTTAATTTAACTTCAGGACACAAATTAATTTCAAGAAATAGACATCAGTAAAAATAAAACAATTTTCATTGTGAACCTCAGAAGATGTTAAGTCACTTTTAAAGGGGTACTAACTCACAAAATACGTATCTACTTATTTAGAATTAATGTAAATGTATATTTTAGAATTAGGCTGTGCAAAATGAAAGCCATAGTAGTCATGTGACCAATGAGCATTTGAAACGTCACTTCTGTTATTGAAAATTTTAATGTAATTTATTTTGATGAATATAAATTTTGAAATGATTCAGTTACTGAAAAATATTTTGATACTTTTTGAAATGACATGAGCATGTGAATGTGTTTTTACAACTTTCATTTTATTTATTTATTTATTTATTTATTTATTTATTTATTTATTTATTTGCGGGTGTGGGGATGCAACCCAGGGGCATTCAACCTCCGAGCTACACCTCCTGCCCTATTTTTTTATTCTTTATTTTGAAACCGGTCTCACTGAGTTGCAGAGGGCCTCACTAAGTAGCTGAGGCTGTCCGCGAACCATGATCCTCTGGTCTCAGCCTCCCGAATGCTGGGATTACAAGCATGTGCCACCACACCTGGCTTCATTTTATTAAATACAAGTACAGATCATACATTTCTGATAGAAATCTAGCATAAGATTTGCAATTATAAAAAATTTAAATATTTAGTACTTAGAAAAAGTTGTACCGTATCTCATAAAACATATAGATTGATGATACGTTGAATAATATTTTGAATTAATCAATATATATTATGCACAAGAAATAATATGTAGATATATGTGAATTAAATTAATAAATCATTTTATTTCTTTTTCTAAAATGTTGCTACAAGAAAATTTAAAATTGCTGTGTCTTAAATTTTATCTTTACTGTACAGCACTGTTTTAAAATTGTGCATGATATCTATCTCATACTTGAAACTAATTATTCTCCTTATCTCCTTATGCTTCTTTAATGTCTTCTCTCCCTTGTTTTTCTATGAGCTTAATTATTAAATATACTATAGGTACTAAAAATAAGCCATATATACCAATAAGCCATATATACTATTTTTTAGTATAAGTACTAAAAATAAGCCATATATATAAGCCAAAAAATATTTACCTCCCTTAAATATTTTTATTGCTTCCTCAATTTTCTAACCACAACCTGTTTCTACTAAAATATGAAGCACAGTGACAGACATCTATATTTGTATTTATGACTGATTTTTAAATTTTTGGTATAGTAAAAGCATGATAAAATCAAATCTGGAGCCAACTTTTATTTGCCTAAAACTTTATCTAGACCTCCCCTCTAAGACCATAAACAGAACCCTCAGTGGAAAACTGATTTTAAAAAGCCATTATAAAATTGACATTTCAAATGTAATTCCAACATTTAAAATAATTTCGAATATTCCAAAATTTGTTAAACTGATATGAAGATCGTGACCTTTCCCCTATTCAATCCACCTGCTATAATCATGCCTGTCTACCTCCCCACCAGGTAGAACAAAATAAGATAGAAATAAACAGTGTTTTAAATATTAATTCATTGGAATTTTCTTTTTATAAGTATAATATAATAATGAATGATGATAATAATGATGTGTTTTCTTTTTGGTCCACACTTCTAGAAGGTAGATCCTGTAGTAAACACTACAGAAGAGACAGCAGTAATACCACTACCAAATCCTTGATGGGGTTCCTTTGAAGCCTCACACCCTAACCCAATCCCTACCTCTTAGAAAACACTGATGCTTTTTCTTTTTTTTTTTCTTATTTTTTTTTGTGTGCATCTGGTGATAGAACCCAGAAGCATTTAACCTCCCAGCTACACTCCCTGCCCCATTTTTTTATTCTTTATTTTGAAACAGGGTCTCACTAAATTGCAGAGGGCCTCACTAAGTATCGGAGGCTGTTCGCGAACCTGGATCATAGTGTCTCAGCCTCCCAATTGCTGGGATTACAAGCGTGAGCCACCACATCCAGCTCACTGATGCATTTTCTATAGCTATCATTTTGTGCTTCTCAAGAATGATGTAAAAATGGACCCCAAAAATATATCATGTTTTAATCTGGATTTTTTTTTCAGCATTCTACCTCTGAGATTCATGCAAGGTGTTTCATATAACAAGTTTATTTTTGTTGTTGGTATATGGTACTGGGGATGAAACCAAGAGGCCTTCTACCTCCAGGCTATACCCCTAAGCTATTTTTTATATATTTTTTGGAAACAGGGTCTATGTTTCTGAGAGCCTCACTAAGTAGCTGAGGCTGGCTTCCAACCAGTATAATCTTTTTGTCTCAGCCTCCCAAGTACTGGAATTACAAACATCCGCCACCACACCTGGCTTCTTTATTTTGATTCCTGAGTAGTAATCTAGTATGTGAATATATCACACTCTCCATTCACTCATAAGGTGTATCTTGATTTTCTAGTTTGGGGCAACTGCATGTAGCCAATGTTTATAAAGTTAAATATACATTTATCATGCATCCCAAAAAACTTTCTTTGGTATATTCACAGTATGGAATGAAATTGATATCTATACAATACATCTGCACATAAAGGTCTTAGTTATGAATATCTATCAACGTTTTTATTATCTTTGTTATTCATTACTACTTTGAGTGTAACTTGCTGTTTTATTTTATAAAGCTTTCATTCTTTTAAATTTGTTAAATTTATTTTATGCGCAAGATATGGTGCATAATATAAGTGAACAGTTCATGTGTGTATGATTAAAATGCATATTCTACTGTTGCCTTGTGAAGCACTCCACAGATATTAATTATAATAATTTGGTTGATGATGATATTTTGTACTTCTGTTCTCTTGAAATTTTTCTTTACAAGAAATGACATTGTGATATTTAGTCCCAGAATCCCCCAAATTTAAAGTTTTTGTCTAAAATAAATATTTTTAAGCAAGTAAGAGAAAAAGATGATAACAATAGCCTGCAAGGAGGTGACTGTAGGATGGAGCTTGAATTCTGTTTCTAGTTTAGAAAAACACCTCTGGGCAGCTGTATTTAATGCTGTGGGCTTATAAAGACAAGGTGCAGTGCTATTTCTCCTAGGAAATTTTCTTGATTTTCTTCAAATGTTCTTGATGTCTACCAAAGTGGGGAATATGTGGGATGACTATTTCCTTAAGGCATCTGACGTGGGTTTTCTAAACATATATTTATTGGCGTTTTGCAATTATACAACATGAGATAAAGTGATATAGAAATACATCCATATAGCACTTGGTGCATTTTATATGCATCTCAGCCTCCTTGTCACCCCTCTCTGTACATGTGAGACTGGTAGTGATATCTTCATATATGGAAATAGCATTATTTGAATAGTTTCCTTCATTGGCTCTTTTATTTTCTCAATTCCACCTCCTCCCCTCAATTCTTTTTCATTATTCTACTAGTATCTCTTCTCATGTCTCGAAAGTCCCTAGTATAACTTTTAAAAATTGAAGAGGCGCTTTCAATGGGAACTGTATAAACTAAAAACCTAGACTTCTTGCTATATGGCTAGTCCTACTGGCTCTCAGATTCTTCAGCACCTTCCAGATTTGAAACTCAATTCATTAAGAAAATACAATGTCAATCTTAGTACTCTGTTTTGGGAATGGAGGGAAATGGGGAGGCTGAGGTGGGGCTACCAAATGTTGTATATATGTTTATCACTGTTAACATGATTTACATTATTATGTGAGACTATAATTCACCAATAAAAGCATATTAAAAAAGAAACAGTGATTTCCCATCTGCCTGGGTATAATATAACATGTTGGGCTTGCTGAAAAGCATATACAGAGTCAAATTCTCACATATAATTTTACAAATTATGCTTGAGGAGAATTTTCCACAATCTACTTATTGGCCTAGGTTTATTTGTGCAACTATGAAACTTTCTGCTCCTTCAAAGTAAAGTTTGCTGTAAAATAGTTTTAATTATAATAGAAATGCTTAATTTTGTTCAAATATCATAAAACAATGTTAACCTCATTACCCTTGTGGTTGCAGGTCATATAATGAAAGCTGTGCACTCCCCACCCGGAAACAATGAGGATTTTTACAAGTTCAGAGAAAGAATAAGTTTGGAGAATTTGGAAAATAAACCATTTTGAGCTTCAAAAATGTGGAAGTTGGGTTGAAGTTTTATTAAAAGGAAGGGAATTTAGATACTGCAAGACAGGTTATTTTTAAAAAAATGTGAAGTAATTAACATATTCAAATCCCTTTCTCTTACAAATATAATATGCAAAAAATCTCCCTATCCCATTTTTTAAACTTCTCTCTTCATTTTGCTTCCATGGTGCCTTTCTTTTGCATTAGAGAGGAGAAAAGTGAGACAAGTGTCTTCTCCTATCAGACACTCTTCAAGTCATGAATCAAAACACTGATGCCCCTGGTGACTCTTCCCTAGTATTCTTTAATTGCTGACTCCTAAAGAGCTCTCCAACGGAGAAGCTATTCAGCAACAGGATAGATTTTTTAATGAATAACTTACATAACGTGCTCCAGATTTCAATTATATTTGGAATAGCTGACGCATGGACTCATTATTGACTCAAGATCACCAAGTTTTAAAGTAGTTTGCAAGGTATTTTTAAATAATGTTTAAATTGTACCTCTTTGATGTCACTACAATTATTTTCAAAGTGCTCATATTTTACCTGCATTTATGCTCTGATTTCTCTCCTTGCATATCCAAACAGCTGTTCCTTCCTCTTACAACTGCTCTTGTTTTATAAGCACCACTAATGAGCCAGTGAGAACTCTCCTGAATCCCCCAAAGCTGTAATAAGTGGTAAGACAGAATTTTAAAACTTGCTTTTATTTGTACATTATCTCTAATTCTACATCCCAAATTAAACACACACCGACAAATACAGACACATACAGCATGCCAATGCGAATTTCCTTCATTTTCTCTTCCATGTGAAAAACAATGCTTGTTTCTCTGCATATGCATACATATACACGGTTTTTGTAATGAATGCCGAATGCTCAAAATGTAAAAAAAAAAAACAGAATTGAGTGAACCCAGAAATTTTTCATTTGTGCATTTAAAGAGGGAGTTGATGATTACATACAATAGGTGAAGAAATTGTATTGTTTGGATAGATCGTAACTTTTGTGTATTTGGCTTTATATTATTGTTTGTCTTTTGTTTTTTACTATTTTTTATGTCTTCCATTCTTTGTCCTTATGAATTGGTTTTTGAAAACAATTTTAGCATCTCAAATATAACATCATTAAAATTTCCTTTCTTATAGCACTTTTGAACCCTCACAAGTTATTGTTATTTGATACTCAGCTACTAAAAATATACTTAGATTTAATTACTTAATTTTTAACGGTATATCCTGATTCTAAACTAGTAACTTTGAATGATTCTTTGCACAATTGCCATATGTGTGTGTGTGTGTGTGTGTGTGTGTGTGTGTGTGTGTGTGTGTGATAGCTTAAAGTCAAGAAGGCATTTAGATTGGCATAAGTATGGTAGATTTTATCTGTTTTTATTTCTAAGGATGAAATATTTGCTACCTTCATCTTTAAGCAATTCTTTCTAATACATGACTAACAAACTGTAGTATAAATGCAAAACTGTATGAAACTAATTAACACAAAATGAAATTCAAGCATATGGAAAGAGGAAAAAACTTGTAGACAATAATAAAAACAACACTAATGTCAAAACAGAACAAGCTTATTGTTCCAACATTCCTCTCTTTCAACAATAAAAGTTTGTGGATGAACTGAAAATGCACAAATTTTCTTAGATCCTCTGAGAGGACAAGGGAACTAAGGTTTCATGACTATTTGCTCCCCTAAAATTGAAAAATCTCACCAGGTTTGGATAGTCACAGCTAATATGTGCCTATATGGAACATGAACTGCTGGATTCATAAACTATCAGATAATAATTTTAATGAATTTGGAAGAGCTCAGAATGAATGAGTTTGGGAGTCTAACCTTAGGAGAACCTCAACACTGAAAGAATTTGTCTTATGCCAGGTGTGGTGGCGCACTTAATCCCTGTGCTTGGGAGGCAGAGACAGGAGGATCACTCTGGTTTGGAGCCAGCCTTGCTGGCTTAAGAGACCCTGTGACCCTGTTTCCAAATAAAAAAAATATAAAATAGGTCTGGGTGGGAGTGTAGCCTGGAGGTAGAAGGGCTTCCAGGAGCCCCAGTACCACCAAAAAAAAATAATAATAATAATAATAATTTGTTTTTAGAAGCCCCACCAACACTTCATTGTGAAGATTCCAGAAATATGTACTACTGGTTCTGGCTGGGGGTAGAGGAATATACTTGGAGCTTTCTAATGAATGTAGTATCCTAGAGTCATAGGTCCACTAGAAACTGAGACTTAAGTGTGACACTATAAAATGTATTTTCGCCGGGCGTGGTGGCACACGCTTGTAATCCCCGTGCTTGGGGGGTGGAGACAGGAGGATCAGGCAGGTTTGTAGTCAGCCTCGCTGGCTTAAGAGACTCTGTTTCCAAATAAATAAATAAATATATGTAAAATAGGTCTGGGAGTGTAGCCCAGAGGTAGAAGGGCTTCCAGGAAGCCCAGTACCACCAAAAACAAAACAATTTAAGTATTATTATTATTATTTTTTGTGGTACTGGGGTTCCTGGAAGCCCTTCTACCTCCGGGGGCTACACTCCCAGACCTATTTTATGCTTTTTTTATTTTTTGGAAACAGTGTCTCTTAAGCCAGCGTGGCTGGCTTCAAACCTGGGCGATCCTCCTGTCTCTGTCTCGCAAGCGTGGGGATTACAAGCATGTGCCACCACACCCGGCTGAAATAAAGTTTTAAGAAATTCTAAAATTAAAAATTCAGATGCAGAAATATCAAAGAATAAGTGAAACTATCGCTATATGTAATATACTTAAACTTCATAAAAAGACAACAACTTACAAAATGAACTGGGAAAAATATCTTACTCATAAAAAGTAAAAGTTAGTGGGCCCTCTGTAACCACTTGTCCAGTAACCAACCATAGATAGAAATTGAATTGGGTGCCAAGCACATACAGACATTTCTTCTTGTCATTAACCCATATACCCATAGTATAGCAACATTTTATATAGTATTTACATTGTATTTGATATTATAGATAATCTAGAAGAGATTTAAAAAATGCAGAAGAATGTATGTAGGGTTTTTGAAAATACTATGTCATTTAATACAAGGAATTTTAATATCCAAAAATTCTAATACTCAAAGGGAGTCCTGGAACTAATATCTTTCTGGATAAAAGAAATGAATATGTTAGTACATCTCTGAAAAATCTTTATATTCCTCTTGTTTCTGTGGTGCATGCTTATAATTCATCTACTCAAGAATTTAAGGCAAGAGGATTGCAAGTTTGTAGCCATCTTACACAATTTAGTAATCCTTTATTCAAAACTAGAAAAAGAGATGGTGATGCACTTCAGTATTAGAGTACACCTGGATTCAATCCCCAGAGAGAGAGACAGACAGACAGAGAAAGAGAGACAGAGAGAATGACATATAATTATAAATCTGCTATTTACAAGGTATATAAACTTGTGCAAATTAATTCATCTACTTTAGTCAAGTTTTCTCATGTTTATGGATTTAATAATAAAACACAAATAATAGAATTCTTGCAATAGTTAAATAATTTCCCCCATAGTCCTTACTTCAGTAAAACTGTCTGACATGATTCCTATTTTTGTTTGCAGTAGAAGAGGCTAAGTCAAAGAAATATGCCAATCCTGCTAATGTTGAGTTCCATATTGAGAATCCAGGCCACTAGGAGAAGAAGACAGTCCAAAGACTCCAAATCAATACAATTCTCTGCTCAGAGATGAATAGAATAATAGTATCCTAAAAGTTTCATCCCGAAAAAACTATTGGATGCATACTTTTAGCAAAGTATAAACAACCCACTCACTTATTTATGTAAAAACCTTCATTAAGTACCCGCTGTGAGGAAAAGACCAAGACCTTGAGAAACTTAAAATTGCTATGTATAACACATTTTGATAAGTGTTCAGATAGATTAATGCACAGAAATTTTTAGAACTTACAGGAGATTTTGATTATTCATCTCTGGATTGTAAAAGGCAATATTTCAAGCAATATGCTATGGAAGATAGAGTGAACAGAATTTCTCTCTGGGGTGAGTGGGTCAAGGGAAGTATGTTACAGGAATATAAAAAGACTTATAAACATATGAATAATAACGTAACTCACAGGTATTGAGCAGTTATCGTTTTATTAGGTGTTGCTTATAAATTTTTTGTTATATATGTGAAATTTTTATTATAATTAGAAAAGAGCATTTAAGCTGAACGTACTCATGATAAAGAAGAAAATGCATCCACAACAATGTTCAGCCTCATCTCCAGAAACACCTCACCACTGAATAAGCAAATATATAGAAAAACAGCTCCTTCAATCTAGACGCTACCTTCAATGTTTCACTTATTTATTGATTTTTATATTTTAGTCAAAAGAACCTATGATTACTTTTACTAACTCCTTTGGGATTTTGGATAAATTAGGTAAGATTCAACACTACCAATTTTATAGGTATAAATTTCCATAGGGACCACAACTTGAAACATAAAAATTAAGTTTTTCTTGTATTTACTTAATTGATTTAATAATTCTCTTAAGGACAGATGTCTGATGCCTAATACAGTCTATTTACTTATGGTTTCCTCCATCATATTAAGTATCATTCTAGTTCAATTGAGGTCCACACTATTCAATTCCAAGTCCTTTCTTCTATTATCTTCCACTAAAATTGGCATCCTGTGTTCTGTAGAAGTCAGACAGCCTAATTATGACATAATTAAAGCATATCAAAGACTGTGACCCCAAAATCCTTCTCTGTAGTTAACAGAGATGATGAGCTTGGCAGCTTCCTTGGTCTGTGTTTTGTGCTGTGATTGCTTTGGGAGAGATGGAGATCTCTTGATGACCATGAGCCACACTCTAGTGCAGTGCCCTGTCTAACCTCTCAGCCCTGGTGATCCTCTGAGGTTTCCTCGATGCACTCTGTGTCCTGGCCTGGGACTCAGTCTAAACTGGCTATCATCTGTGAAAAGCATTCTGTGATGGTCTTTCTGTCTGGTGACATTTTGGTGACCAGGCTCTACTCAATCGCTGGTTATATTTGTGCCTCTGACTTCAACAAACCTCTCTAAATTCTTGAGAAAAAAATCAGAGGTGTTCCTCAGCCTGATACATCTATATCTGCCTTGTCGCCATCTCCTTTGATTAAATGCTGTCTGATTGAGCCAGTGCCGCAGCAGGGCTATGGATCATAAAAGATTCAGGGAGGAAGCAGCCTCTCCAATATGTTGCTTATTGATTGAAATACTAATGGAGTTACTATTATTCTATAACTTATTAACTGAATATTATTATGTGTATATTGTATAATAAATGCATTATAGTAGTTATGAATATGTCAATTATATCTAATGTAATAATTTATATTTACATATCTTAAAGCTTATACTGTATTTCCAGCCCATACTCTCAAATGAGTCTTCACCTCCCAGAGGCTGAGTGAGTCTTTCCCTCTCTCAGGAGTCTTGCCCATCCCAGGATGGTCCTAAACAATAGTTTTAATAAGTAGAAATAGGGTAGAACAGAAGGATACAGATTGTCACTGGATCTCCTGGCACTAGGATAGGAAATAACTTGATCTGAGTTTGCAGGAATCTGAGCCCAGCAGTTAATTTTCTGCCCTACACCTGGTGTTCTGACACAGGATTTCTATATGGTTCTAGTGTCTCCCAAATCTAAGAGGGGAGGAACAGGGTACTGGAATCTGTTGTCAGTATGCATAAACACTTGTTTTGGTGATTGGAAGAGGCTATAATAAGCCAAAGCGGGGCATGTCTACTTCCTTCTCAGGATAGAGACTGTGATTTTACCAACCCATACACTTGGCCTGCTACATTTACTTTATGTTCCTGGACTCTCAGCTCTGTTCCCTCTGGGCTAGAGATAAGTTCTAACTGTACTTCCCTTTCTGATCTTGTTTGGTTATCAAATGTTCAAAACATATACTTTATAAAAACTAAAGAAAAATAGGTGTGTGTGTGTGTGTGTGTGTGTGTGTGTGTGTGTTTGTATGTGTCTGTGTGTGATATGTATGGTTTACCCAAACAGTATTATATTCACAGTATGATCTGGCAAACACCAAGATTTCCTCAGACCCTTTTAGAAATGAAAAGGCACTCATGACCATATTAAAATGCTGCTTTTGAACAAGAATTTCCCAGGTGCTATTGGTCTTATAGTGACATCACTCTTACCAGTAATAGAATTGAGATTTATGCTTTCTTGTGTTTTAAGCTATTTTTGTTTTAGTTTTATATTTGTTTATTTACCCGCACATACACATAACACATATTAAAACTATTTGGGATCTATACTGTGTGTTCACGTGTGTGTGTGTGTGTGTGTGTGTGTGTGTGTGTGTTTCACTGGGGATTGAAGCAGCCAGGGGTATTCTACCTCTAAGCTACACCCAAACCCTATATTTTTTTTAAATTTTGAAACAGGGTCTCACTAAGTTGCCCAGGATGGCTTTTGATCCTGTGACCTTCTTGTCTCAGCCTCCAAAGCAATGGGATTACAGGTGTGTGCCAACACACCAGCTCAAAACTTATAGAGAAGAAAAAGTGCCTGAAATCAAAGATATTAATTACCAGGGATCCAAAGAATTTTCCCTGGACAGGCATTCTTGTCCAGACTGGGATGAGACTAGTTGTTTTTCTAAAAGTTTCTTTCAATGTCTTATACTTTCTCCCACTGGGCTGTAACCTGTGGATGTGAATTAGAAAGTAGACATTCTATTTATTCTCTTTTCTGTTCAATTTTTTTCCTTTTGTTCAATTCTAGGGCTTTTCTAAGCTGGGACAGGGAGAGTGATATCAGCGGGAAAAACAGTATGTCACCTGGATTGTTTGTTTTAAAAATCTTTTCTGCCTCACATCTGAAGCCTTGGTACTGTGCTTTCTAAAAAGTAGATGTCTTGATTGACTGACTTCCCACACCCCAAAGTTATAAATGGGAATTCCATTATGTTGGTGTCCAAAAGGAAGGCATTTGGTGTGGGCAAAGTGGTAAACATTGATGACTTTGAAGAAACAATGTAGAGATTCACCTAACAGCTCAATGAACATATCCTGACTCTCATTGGGTTAGACCTTGAATGGGCAAGAGAGATGGAGGAACTGCTAGTGGAGAATTACAGAGGAGTGTTCTGTGGGCACTGCTTGCTGCATCTTCTCACCAATAATGCAAAACTCTCCCTCTGGTCAGCAAAGTTTTCAGTGAATCCTCAGACAAGGAAGATTACAAGGGAAAGTAGAAATGCTTGGGATTAATATCCCTTGCATTTAAACACTGGCCAATAAAAAAAAAAAAACTATAAATAACACCAACTCTAGTTGCATCACAAGAATATTTTTTAAAGAAAAAACTGTAGTAAGCTGGTATGGTATGAATTTACAATGTCCCCCTAGATGTCACAGGAGACAAGGCAGCCATGTTGGAGGTAGGGTTTGGTTGCTGAGTGTAGAGTCCCTGAGGGTGTGGCCTTGAGGATTATATATGAAGCTTTCTCTTCTTGCTTGTTCTCTGATTCCAGCCTCTGTATTGTAAAAGAATCTCGCTCTCTAGCTCGCTCGCTTGCTCGTTCTCTCTCTCACCTTTTTTTTCTCTCTCTCCTTTTACTCCCATGCCTTGTGATGCACAGATGTGTGCTCGTATAACATGGACTGAACCCCTGAAATCTCCAACTTGTGAGTAAATAAATCTTCTTTATTTAAATCATGTGGTCATTGAGAATACTGATTGAAACCAAGAATACTGATTGAAAGCCAAGTAGAATTTCTTCCAACATAAAAATTGATCCTAAAACTCTACCCTGCTGATGACTGGCATTTTTAGGATTGCTTTTTTTATTAAGGACATATAATTCTAATTAAATGTCTTTGGTTAGTTTGCAGAGATTATAAATATCTCAAAATTTAGTACCCTTTTGGCACTTAAAATAATCTATAATTTTCTGTATTATTTTATATAAACCTGTGTTTTTAAATATTTGTGTATTTTAATAGCAATACTGATATAATAAATGAGTGGAAAATCCCTTGATACTCATATAGTTCAACATATTACTCATTAATGATAAGCATATTTTATGAAGGGCTCTTTTAGAAAATCATGGTTTTATTTATTTTAGAAATTATCTTTCATTAGTCCAGATAATTGACATTTTAGTATGTTTTATAAGTCTTATAAAAGAGAAATTTTACAAATAAACAGTATCTAATGCCATTACTAGGATCATCATACTTGAAATCTAGTGGTGTCATAAAGTATGTTCTGCTGTTGGACAGGTTGAGATATATAATGCAGGAAGACTTTAGTTTCTAAGGTCAGGCTGAAAACAGCCTGACAAGAAAGTCTTTGCAGTACTTGGAATTTTGAACAGATATTCTTATCTTTACTGAAGTAAAGATAAAATCTCAGATTTTATAACTTGCTAAAATGCTGTAACATCTCTACTGTTTTATCAATATTATCTAATGTGTTGTTATTGTTGTTGTGTTTAATCCAGTGCTAATTATCGATCTCCCTAGGTCAAGTCCACGTTGTCAAAATACAATGGAAACTGTAATGGATTTTGCCCAGGGATCTGCATAATCATTGTTGAATTAAGCCCAGCAACAATACATACATTTATGCTAGAGCTGGTTAATATAGCATTAGATATTAGTGATAAAGACTACAGATCCTATAGCATTTTAGGCCCTATAGCCCTATGGCAAAACACATTAATCATGCTTGTCTACTGCTTTCAGATCTCTACTTTCTAGGCAATTTTGAGCATGATGGGTATATAAACTAATCTTCAATGTTAGCAAATAGGCATTTCATTTTCTTAATTATCTTTATTTTATTTATCTTAATAGTTTGAATAAGCAAAGAAATTCAAATGTTTTCTAGACATTGTTGAAAGTACAGATTCAAGAGCTTTAGGAAATATCCATAAACACAAAATGTCACCATGTCTCATTTCTGATAACTTCACATTTATAAATAACAAAGCAAGTATTACGTTCCTAGGTTACCATTAGCATATGTCCTAACGGTTCCATTTAAAAATAACAATAACTTCATGTATCTGCACAATGAAATCTTTATCCCTGTATTTTCCCTTAGTTTTTGTTGTCTCTGCTTTGCCAGTGGCCAACACATTTGCTTAAGAGTGAAAAAGGGCATCACGACCCTACAAATATTTTAATAGAGTTGAATTATAAATTATGGTGGCTCTATTGAAGTTTCTACTGTGCTTTGTCAAAAGTCTTTGAGGAAAAACGGCGACTGAGGGACACAGTACTTCTCAGTAGCTGAAACAAAGTTCAACTACTTAGAAAGCAGTGTCTTAATCAACAAAATAAATACATCCCAGGAACCAAATTAGATCCAGGTACCTCGGCGGGAACCCTGAACTCGAAGAAGAAGAAGAAGAACAAAGATCAGGCACCAGACCTACTGCAGATACAATCGGGACACCCACCAGCAGACTGCCTGTGCGGGCTGCCGGCCCCCCCAAATTGCACTCCTGAGCCCTGACTGAAACCACCGCGGCAAGATAATCCGAGACTGAAAACGGACATAGGGCCTCATCTTAAGCAGTGAGCAGCACCCACGTCAGAATTCTGTGTGCTCACCAGCGACTGGATCACAACAGCACAGGGACTCCCACGGACGCCTTGACCAAGGAAGCCAGGTACTTGAGTGCGTCCAGGGAAAGTGCGGGTCCTAGCGTGCGCCGCAGCCCCAACCCCAGCACTGGCCCAGGGCATCTGTCCGATGCCTCAGAATCCAGCACTGTCCTCGCGCACCCTGTCTGCGCCCCAGACCTCCGCTAGTAGTCAGTGCCTGTGCCACCCCCACCCCTAAAATTGGAGTTTACCTTGTGTGCCTAGTCCCCGCCCCCCACTGGAGCCCAGACATCCACCTTGCCGTAGGCCTGCTTTCCAGGCGGTGACAGCTCTGTGCGCCTGTGAGATCTCCTCGGGCCCCCAGATTCTACGCCCCCGGGAGGCAGAGATCATTGCTGGACACTGCACAGCACCTGTGTCCCCAGACCCTTGTGCACCTATCCCGCACCCCTGGCCCACTGCTGGGAGTTCCCGCCCACCCGGCAGCCTGATACTCAGTTCTAGTCTAGAACACAGCCCCAGTGCACCTCAGAGGAGCATAGCAGCAGGCACTAGGCATCTGCACCCACTCACACCTGGGTCCAGTAATAGCAGTGCACCCAGCCTGCACTCAGGGAACTGGCAGAGCTCTGGCAGTAAGTGTAGGCATCCAGGATCCAGCAACCATGTGCCCAGGTTATATCTTGGGAGCACACTGGCTAGCCCAGTTAGAATTTCCAGATACACAGGAAAATCCATCAAGACACAATATCTGCACAGGACCTCAGGGGGAGGTTCCAAGTCTACTTTGGACATCCTCCACTCCTGCTGTAGGGAAGCACAGGCCGGATTCTAGGGCAGTGAGTGCAGAGGTGCAAAAAAACTACAAGAATTTCCGCTAAAGTCAGGAACAAGACAAGGATGCCCACTATCACCACTCCTTTTCAATATAGTCCTTGAGACACTTGCTTTAGCAATAAGACAAGAGAAGGACATCAAAGGAATCCACATAGGAAGAGAGGAATTAAAATTATGCTTATTCACAGATGACATGATCCTTTATCTGGAAGACCCAAAGAACTCAACCAAAAGACTTCTGGAGCTGATCGACAAATTCAGCAAAGTCGCAGGATACAAAATCAACCTAAAGAAATCAGTGGCTTTTCTTTATGCCAACAATGAATCCACAATGAAAGAAACAAAGAAAACAATTCCATTCCCTATAACCTCAAAACCAATAAAATACCTAGGAATAAACCTAACCCAAGACGTAAAAGACCTCTACAACAAAAACTATAAAACATTAAAGAAAGAAATTGAAGAAGACCTTGGAAGATGGAAAGATCTCCCGTGCTCATGGATAGGCAGAATAAATATCATCAAAATGGCCATTCTGCCCAAAGTGATCTATAGATTCAATGCAATTCCCATTAAAATACCAGTGACATTCTTCAGAGACCTAGAAAAATCAATAATGAACTTTATATGGAGAAAGAAAAGACCCAGCATAGCCAAAGTAATTCTCAACAATAAGAAACATGCAGGAGGCATTAGAATCCCAGACTTCAAACTATACTATAGAGCAATAGTAGTAACAACAGCATGGTACTGGCACAATAACAGATATACTGACCAGTGTATTAGAAGATACAGAAACAAACCCACACATCTTCACTCAATTAATCTTTGACAAAGGGGCCAAACACATATGCTGGATAAAAGACAGCCTTTTCAACAAGTGGTGCTGGGAGAACTGGCTAACCATTTGTAAAAAGATGAATCTAAACACCTATATCTCACCAAACACAGGAATCAACTCAAGATGAATCAAAGACTTAGAAATTAGACCTGAGACTGTGAAGTTAGTAGAAGAGAGCATAGGTTCAACACTACAACATATTGGCACAGGCAGTAACTTTCTCAACAAAACCTCCAAAGCTCAGGAAATTAAAGCAAGAATAAACAAGTGGGATAGCATCAAACTAAAAAGTTTCTTCTTATCAAAGGAAACTATCAATAACCTAAAGAGGAAGCCTACAGAATGGGAAAAGATCTTTATCAGCCACCATTCTGATAGGAGGCTAATATCCAGAATATACAAAGAGCTCACAAGACTCTACACTAGCAAAACAAACAACCCAATCAAGAAATGGGCAAAGGAACTAAATAGACACTTCACAAAAGAAGAGATCAAAGGGCCAATAGATACATGAAAAGATGTTCTTCATCACTGGCCATCAGGGAGATGCAAATAAAAACTACACTGAGATTCCATCTAACCCCAGTCAGAGTGGCAAGCATAAAGAAATCAAACAACAACAACAAATGCTTGTGAGGATGTGGGGAAAGAGGAACTCTTTTACACTGCTGGTGGGAATGCAAACTAGTTCAGCCACTATGGAGATCTGTGTGGAGATTCCTAAGAAAGGTGGGAATAGATCCATCATATGATTCAGCTATACCACTCCTTGGTATCTTTCCAAAGGGGTTGAATTCAGAGAACTACAGCAACATATGCATACCTATGTTCAGAGCAGCACAATTTGTAATAGCCAAAATATGGAACCAACCCAGATCTCAATCAACAGATGAATGGATAGCAAAACTGTGGGAAATACACACAATGTAATTCTATTCAGCCATAAAGAAGAACAAAATTATATCATTTGCATGAAGATGGAAAGCCCTGGAGAACATGATGTTAAGTGAGATCAGCCAAGCACAGAAGGAGAAGGTACATATGTTTCCTCTAATATGCCCAAACTAGGAAACACAAAGGATACCAGTGGGACTCCAGATAATGGAGGGGAAATATCAGCAAAGTTTGAATGGAAAGATAGGAGAGGAGGAAGGCTGATCTTGATTAATGAGGGTCTACATCTGAATATGTGTAAAATTATGAATATGACATGGTTAACCTGGACAACCATTGGTGGGAGGGGGGAAGGGAAAATGGGGGCAGGGGGGAGAGGGCACCAAATATAGTTTAAATGTATACTATTTATGTTCAATAAAAAATTGTTAAAAGGAAAAAAAATAAAAGCCAAATAAAACAAAAACAAACAAAAAAATGTCTTTGTGTATTTCATTGGATTTTTGATGCCACAAAGTGTAGGAGTGCTTCAAATTTTCAAAATTGCTAAGAAATGAAGTCTTAAATCACAATCAACTATGCTTTAAAAATTTCAGTATTTTCATTGTATATTTACAGAATGGACATTTTTATATTATTTAAACTGGAGTGTGACCATATTCCATTATTGTGTACACAAAAATAAATTATAAGCAAAATTATTCCCTTAGGTATTTCTAAAACCTCTTTCTATTCAAAATATATAACTTGTGCAATAAAATCTTTGTCCTTCTTGTAATGGTCCATAAATAAATACCTTTAGTGATACAACCTTTGTCAATGTTCCACTGTTTACCTTATATTATTATTATTATTATTATTATTAATATTACTGTTATTATTATTTTAAATAAGTTCATTTGTAATCAACCAGTGCTCTGAGCAATATCTTTGGTGCATTTAGATCTCGGCAAAAAGGTTTCACTTGGGAAGCTAGAGTGTCCTAGGGAGAAGAATCAGGTTTCCTAATGCTTCTACTGTCCTATTAAGAAGAAAAGTAGGAACGTTTTGCTCAGCTAAACATGCAGGAGCCTGTGATTTAGTGGAGGGATCAATAGCAACAGACTGCTTCAGGACTGGGTAGTCTTAATTTACAATCTGTCTAAAACCTAGAGATTTTAGAGCCCTTGAGATGTTCTCCTGGGAGGAAGAAGCCACTGTAACCAGGGGAAGCTCACCATGAATGAAGTTCCTCTTACTGAGATAAGAGGAACACCAAGACTATGTCCAGTTTATTAATTTTCTAATGCATCAGCGTGAGCCCCTTTTCCAGAGGAATGTTAGGACTTTGCATTTATTGCATTCTATCTTCCAAACTGTTAGCATCTCATTCTGTGAGTTTTGGTGTTGAAAACAAAATGTTACAGAAAAAATTAGCACTCCTATATAATTTTTAAACAGAGCACCCATGGGTTATTGACTAAAGAGCTGCATCTGGACATCAGAGAAGTCAAACTGGTCCATGATAACTGCATGTGGACTGCTTCTTTGCAGCCATCAGTTATAACAAACCATAGATCGTAAAGTGCAACCCAGCTTTAATTCTTGTCAAAATATGATTAATGTAAGATTCCTTAAAATATTTGCTCTTCACCTATTCTCATTTTCTCTGCTCAGTCCAAACTGAGCAAACGGAAAATATATGATAGTTTCATTTATACTTATACACTAGAAACTTCTTATCAAACCAGAAGCCTAATAAAGTTCAAAAGGAAGAAACAGTAATTTCCCCTAAGAATTACTCATTAGTTGTAATATTTTGAAGTATTTGAAGTAATTGAAAAGACTATTTTTTCTCTTTCTTGGCATTGGGAATTGAAACCAGAGACATGCTACCTTCCAGCTACACTGCCAGCACTTTAGTTTTTATTTTGAAACTGAATCTTGCCAAGTTGCTGATGTTGAACTCAAATTACTAATCTTCCTGTCTCAGCTTCTTAAGTACTTCTAGTATAGTATGTGACACTGTGTCTGGCTAAAAAAGACTCAAGTATCTTTCAAATTTTGAGGATTTTAATGGAAAAATGTCACCAACAGAGAATCACATATGGCACTGCTAATTTGCATTGATAAAGTTCTATGTTTCCAAGCAAGGTGACAATTACCTATACAATATTCTTACAAATACCCATTAGGAAGTTAGCATTTAAGTGAGATAGCTTACTGGGTTTCAACAACTTCTATTACATAGAAGACACTGAAGCTTAAGGAGCTTAGTTTTATAAGTTAGTAAGAGGTTAAGTTGGTTTATAATCCATATTTCACTTCACTCAAAAGGGCTTATGAATTCTTCTTCTACACTAATTGTTGGAATCAAGTCTTTGTTCAATCTTCTTTCTGTCCAAAGTCTCTGATTATTTCATGTCTCCCTCTGTTTTATTCTTAGCTCTACCTTCTGCCTGAACTTGCTCAATTATTATGTATTTATGGTGGGGCTCTTAAGGTTTACGATTCTTCTTTTCTTCTTTAGGAAAAAAAAAAATAAAAGAAGTGTATCTTAGCTGTATTGTTCATTTAACTTTAAACAAACATAGTCTTTGAGCCTGAGGCAAACCTGACTCATTTTCAATATGAGAAATATAAAATTTGTTCTTAGAATTATTTCTAAGTAGAACTTGCTTCCAATCAAAATGTAACAGAAATGTATATGATGATGAATATTTAATAATTTTTTGGTGTGGTAAAGTTCCATAATCTATGTGTTAACTCTGCAGCCACAAGCAATACCTGTGAGTATTCTCCCTTTAAGGGTAAAAAAAGATTAAGTATAAATTGCAAATAAGTGTGAAAATTAGTTTTCACTAAATCTCATTTCTCTTTGTTCTCTCTTTGTATCTTTCTTGGATAAAACACAAAGGCTAGACAGATTTAAAGTCATTATGCTGACTAAACAGTTTAATAATAGAAAATGTGTTGATTTATGTATATTATTGGGTTATATATGGCATTTACAGAATATGGAATCTCTCAATTTATTATTTTTATTATTTTATTGATTACTTTTTCTTAGCTGTTCTCTTCTAGCTCAAACATTAAAGTTAGTTATTTATTCTGTCAGCTTTAAGCATGTTTTCAATAAAAATGCAAGATCCCTCCAAAAGTGACAATGTGACAATGGAACATGACATCCCTTTTAAGAAGCATTTCTCCTCTGATCCAAAGTAGCTCACCTTCCAGTTAATGGAAGCTGATTGATGAGATCCAGATTTATAAGTAGTCCTTCATCGGAGAGCTTGAGGACATAAACAAGAGGCATAGGGATCTATGCCCATTAAAGCCTGCTGGACTCTGGGTAGGCTCTGTATGTAAGTGCTTCTTTATAGTTGAGAAAGCTGTGATGTTTAGGCTCATGCATATTATCCATCCCCAGGAAGAGCCCAGATTTTCTCATAGTCTGTGATCCCTTTTATCTGTACCTCCCACAAGAGTGCTTCATCAGCATTTAGAAGTGCTGACCAGATGTTAAGATATTACATTTTTTGTAAGATTCTCGAGACTTAGTTTCCCTGTTAAGTCCCTAAAAGTTATTGAGTCCAGTGAATTGCTGAGTTGAAAATTAGTGTAATTCAAGAGGTTGATCTACAGCAGGAGGATTCTAAGAAAAGCATCAGGACTTGGAATCAAGTTCTAGCTCTTTCTATAACTGACTGTGAGAGTCCCAGACATCTTATTTTTACAAATGAGATTCCCCACAATTATTACAATTAGATTATCATACTTGGATTTTTAAAAGCAAATGTGATAGATTTATGGTTCTTTGTTGTTATTTTTCTGTTTTCTGCAAAACTATTTACTGTGCTTAGATTTGAGAAGAAAAGATAATTATAGGGGTTAATACGATCCTGTCTTGCTTTGCGTGCATAATAGTTTGCATTATAATATAAAAGCCTCAGAAATGAGTTCATGGTGAAATGAGACAGCAAAGAGAAAAAAGGGAGCACTTGAAAACAAAAGCTTACACAGAGCAACTAAACTGTCTCTATTCATGGTATGTGTGATGTTTCCAGGATTGGTTTAAATAATTCTTATGGGGGATACATCCCACAAAGAGGCATCCCAGAAACCAGGAGATTAACTAGAAAAAATCCGTAAGAATATCAAATACGTCAATGTTTGTAAGTGATCTCAGGAGAATGAGAATGAGAAGTGAGCAGAGCAGACAACAGGTTATGAATCTTTATTTCAGAAAGTGATTTGTGCTAAGCACAGGTATTTTTAGGAATGAGCTTTTCTAGTCAATTTTATTCATTTAAATATAGTGTCTTTGTAAGTAATGTCTGTATGGGTTTACTCTGAGTTCGTTAAATCCTCTAACCCATCTGAAACCATCCATCTGATATGATAGAAAATAAATAAACAATATCTATCTTCAATGACCATTCATGTACCTAGAATCTTATCTCCATGAATTCAATCTTTTGGGTATCTGGGCACTGGGCGTTGAACCAAAGGACATTCTAACCCTGAGCGTTCCTCCCAATCCTATTTTGTTTTGAAATAGGATACTCCTAAGTTACTGTGGCTGGGCTGGAACCTGCAATTCTCCTGTTTAAGCTTCCCAAGTATTGAGATTTAAATGTATTTTATTTAAAACATAAAAAACATTGTAATAAATTTTGCCAAATTATTCACCAGTATGACTTATCTCAAGTTATACTTCTTTTAGAAGAGAATATAAGTTTCTGTTTCTCTACAGTGTTACTTATTTATCAATGTCTTAATTTTATATTTTTCTCAATATATTGGATCAAAACTATTTCTCTAATACAAATTTTGCATTTTCTTGCTTCCTAAAAATTAAAAATACTTTTGTATGATTATATTTGCTCACTTGCTAATAGGTTGCCTTTTTTCCTTTTGATTGATATAATAATTATCCTTTACTATTTGTATGTTTCACAAATATGTACACTTTATTTGCAGCCAGTTATTGTCTTTTATTTTCACCTTTATGTTTAAAGTATGGATTATAAGTAAACATGTTGATTTGGCTATTTATGTCCTAATTAAGACATTTTTCTTCATTTTTTGTCATAAAGATAAATGCTCCCATTACTTACTATCTTTTCTTATAAAACTTTTGTTCTTTTATGTACTGTTTTAATCAGAATGAACTGACTTTTTGAATTGGTTTCAGTTTGAGCAATCATAGTTCTAGTCCCATTTTCTTACCTCCACTCTTTCCCTCAGATTTTATGCAGCATGATGGTCATGTGCCAAGTCTATATATGCTTGGGATTCCTTGGGTGTTTGCATTCTCCTAATATTTATCACTATACCAAGCACCTTACTTTATTGATTACTTGAGCTAATACCAGGTAAGGCAAGTCACCCAGTCCCATTTCTTTTCAAAGCATCCTTCCCTTTCTTGATCTTATCTTCCTTTCCTTGTGCTTATCTCTATAAATTTTAATACAGACTTTTAGAATAATAGTACTTTGAATAATTTAAACTTTACCTGAATTTTAAAAATTGACCTTACTACCATACTGTTTTTACATACAACTATAAGTCACTACTCATTTTGGTGTGCTTCTTAGAGTGGTGAACAAATTTGAATATTCCATTTATGAACCCCAATGTCCCTTTTGCTCATTTAAGTTGTTGAAATAGCAGCACCATCTATTTAGTTGCCTATATTGAAAATCTGAAAAAATCATCATGCAATTTTCCATCATCCACTTGCTACAATCAATTAATAGTCTCTGATTTCTGTAGATTTTGTGTCTAAATTATTATTTTAACTAGACTTTCAAAATAGGTTCCCGATGACCACCCAGTCTCCTCTCTCATTATTTATTCAGCCCATACCCTCAACAGATGTGTAAGATGCGCTTCTTACATTCATCCCCTTCAAGTTCTCTGTCATGACCATGGTTATTAGGCAGGACAAAGTCAAATATCTGTATTATTTCACATAGGTTCTGTTTTTTCACTATTACTCCCTTCCACACGTTAATAGACATTTTGTTCTGGCCAAATGTGGGCACAAACTCATTTATGGGCATTTGACCACAAAGATCTATAAATATATAAGCATGTAGCACTGAAATATAAACTACTTGTACCCAGAAAGTCTTTTTCACCTATGCTGTGCTATCATGAGTGAGACATTTTTTATTTTAAGTTTTATTTTAAGTATCTTGCAGATAGCAACCTATAGCAAATAATTTAATTATATGTTAAGTATTAAATGAAATAAATAATTGCACAATGAAGGAAAGAAGAGAAAAAAGGAGATAAAGAATGAAAGAAAGAAGAAAAGTAAGGAAAGAGGTAAAAAGGAATAAAGAAGCTGATAAGGTGGCACACACCTGTAATTCCATTACTTGGGAGGCTGAGGCAGGAAGATTACAGATTCAAGACTAGCCTCAGTAGCTTAGATTCTTAGCAACCTAACAAGGCACTGTCTCAAAAACCAAACAAAAAAAATAATAAAAAGGGCTGGAGGTATAGCTCAGAAGTAGAATACCCCTGAATTCAATTCTTAGTAACAACAACAAAAACATAAATAAATAAATAAATAAATAAATAAATAAATAAATAATACATGAGAGAGAGAAGAATTTATATGCTATATTGCAAAAAATCATGGAAACCCCTTTTTGACAATTAACTTTGAGGAAATATAATTTGAACAGTTATCTTAAGAAATTTATAGAAAAGGCACTAAGAAATGCTAAATATCTTTAATTGTTGTATAATTTGAAAAAGGAGCGGTATTGTTACTTTTTTACAGGGATCGTTCAGAAAGAAATCTTTTCTTTATTCTGTTTTAGGCTTACATAGAAAGTTACAAAATCAATCAATGTAGAGTTGGAATAAAGTAGTCCCACTAAAAATTCACAAAATAAAACCCTAACATCAGTATTAAACCAACATATTGAATACTCTATCATTTCCCAATATTTGAAAATGATCTACCTGTACACAATCTGTTGCAAAACATTCTCTATATGTAATATTTAATGTGATCTTTTACAAAAAGTAAAGGGTTAAAAATCAAGTAAAGACTAAATTATATTATGCATTTTTGGTATTTGGAACACATATACTTTTTCATTTATATAGCAAATCTCATTCTGTGTTAAAATAAAGTGCTATAAGATTTCTAATAAAATCTGTAAAATATAATTAAGGAACATACAAATAGTCTATATATCCACTCTTCAAGTTATTCATATATTAAATTAGATTATATAAAATTTGCTTTTCTAGAACTTAAGGAGGATTCTTTCACTTTAAAATACTTCTCCCTGCCTTTTAGTGAATACAGATATAAAGCATCTATATAAAGTATGATTTTCTACAATATGAAAGACCCATTTTTGACAACATTGTCAGATATGTTTTTGAATGATTGTTTTTAAAGACATGAATGGTTACTTCATTTTTACTAGGAAAACATGTTTTTTTGGAAAATCTTTGAAGTTTTCTTACAGTATATACTGACATAGCAATTTTGTATGTAACTTCTTGCCTTCAAATAGGAAGCTCAAAGTTCAACTTAAAAACTACTTAAAAATTAAGCTCAGAGTTCATCTTAAAATTACTTATTTTTTTTCAAGTGTTTATCAGTATATTAAAGTAAATACTTTAAATCTCTTAAAATTTAAGTTACAACTGAATCAATCAGTACAGAAATAAAAGAAAAGTCATCAATTGTTCAGAATTCAGAGTCTCATGATTTTTACTTAGAGCAGGAAGACTCCATTCAACTTAATAAATATACTGAGTATTGAAGGAACACTTTATTTTAGGTACAAAACATCTATTTCATTAAAGCATTTATTCTGAAAATTTGTTATCAGAAGTAGAGTTTGTAAAGAACTAATAGTTTTTTATTTTCTATTTTCTGTTGAGAGTCTCACCAAGTTTTTACCTTCCTTTATAAGTCATTATTTCAAATCCTCTGTAGATATAAGTGGTTACAATTTAAAGCCTTTGTCATATAAAACAAATTCGTATGATCACTGAGATTTTACAGTATAAATGAAAAGAGCAAATGGATTCTGATTGGACTTAATTTTTAACATTTGTTTTATGGATCACAAAACATGGATAAATACCAAGCCAAAATAATTTTCTTTTGAATCCAGAGAAGATAGTTATGGCTGAGAAATAAGTAATTGTACCAAAGGATATAAGGGAATATTTTATTGAGTGTCGACTCATTGACATACTACTATAAACAACAAAAGAAGTTTAAACATACAAAATGCAAGGTTTATTACAGTAAAATTATTGCAGATATGTCTAGCAATATGGCAAGATTGAGTTGTCCAATACATACATACATACACACACACACACACACACACACACACACACACACACACACACAATGCCAAGAATAACATTTCACTAATTTGGCTTATGTGGAGACTGTGTATTGAATGAAATAATAAAAGAAAAAACACTTAGATACCACATTTCCCATTACCATAACTTTCATGTATATTCAAGTAAAAAGTAAATAGTTGTCATAATGTACATGTTTTTGGAACTAAACTTTAAAAGTAGCAGTGTATTACAAACATTTTCTCATGACTTTATTTTTTTGTATTTTTCTCTTAAATAACAGAGACTCCTGTAAGACAGGGAGAGAGATAGTTCATTTTTTAGGTGAAACTGTGATTAAAGTGAGCTATATTTGTCTAGTTGCCTATGTATACACACACGCACACACACACACACACACACACACACACACACACACACTCAAATGGGAATTAGAGACAGAAATCAAAGAAAGGATTGCAGTGGTTTAGTCTATATTTTTATTTTCTGACTGGGAAGGAAACTAGAACTTGGCATATGCTTTTAACAGAACTGTACTATTTATGAATCATTTGTTTATCAATATATTTAATAATTGCCAAAAATCTTGTGACTTAAGCATGAGCAGATTATTGTGTTAACTTTGCAGAGGGAGACTGCAACGCACACTATAGAGAATAGCCTTTCCTGCACAGCAGTTTGTAAACACAGGACTAGTTTTCACATTTCTGAATACTATTCTTTATTGGATTTTTTTTTCACTTATGGCTTCCTCAAGATTCTAAAATGATTCATGAAAAATTCCATTTCCATATAGTGAAAATAACAGCAAAGTCAAAGTATTACAAAGAGCGGCAATAAACAGCAACGTTTATATATTGCTTTATATTACCCAAAGCACTTCAACACACATTAAAGACCATAAAATTGTTAAAGTGTGGGTCATACAGATTTGTTACTATAAGCTCACCCAATTCTCTGCTTTGACAGGAAAGTTAACCTTGAAGAAAGCTGGTGACAACAGCTCTGCCCTTTGGTGATGAAGCGCTGGTTTAACAATGTCACACTGTAGATGCACATTGATAAGTCATGAATATAACGTGAACCTAATATGGAAATGGAGACAGAGCAAGAATCCATATTCTCGTCTACAGTGGCGGTCGACTCTTGGCAGATAAATGGCTTTAATTCTACTACTGCCTATACTTTACTTTGGAAATTTCACATGATGAAAAAAGACATGATTAAAAATGTTTATAATTGAGTATCAGGGTATTATGGCTTTAGAGAAAGAGTGACAGGGTTATTTCAGCAGAAACTGCTACCAACAGCAATAATGTGAGTGATGGAAGAATGCCTTCAACAAAATATCAATACTTTTAATAACAATGATTACTATTACTCCTCCTGCTAATATTATTACTGTTCCCATTACAGTGGCCTTTAATTATTTATTAAGAGTTTGCTTGAGCACTTTATTAAGCATTTTATGTAAGTTGTGTAATTTAATTATTAAAACAACTTAATGATTTGGGAATTAAAAATAGAAAAAAGAACATTTAGAAGTTAAGGAATTTAATGAAGGTGGGCGGAAGATTCTGAGTTTGATGCAGGTGTATTTGACTCTGAAGCTTGTTCTCTGTAGTCTCTGTAGCTAGAGCCTAAGCTCAAGTCCCTGGATTTATGGAAATCCAGGCTGAGTTTCTTGAATGTTGCCTGCTACCCGCAAGTCAGCTCTTAATGAGATCTCTGCACTGAGTCTCAGAACGCTGAGAGTAAGAAACAGACTTGACCCTTCTGCTTCCTCATCAATGCTTTGCGTTTACAATTCTCTGTGTGACTGTGTTGCCCAGGCAGCTACAAGCTCTTCATGAAAGACCTAATTGCAGTCTCACTGAATTGTTCAACTTTAAAATCTTTCCCTTAGTGCTAGACTTTTTTAACCCATCATCTTCTATCTAGACTCTTCATTGACCAAGCAGTTTCTGCTAGGGTTCATACTCTAGCATATATCTACTTGAAAGGGAAAAATTCAATTACATCTTCCTAATATGGACTTTTTTAAGGTCACATGGACATTGATATTATTTCAGAATAAAGTCAATATTTCTAACAGCTCCAGATTTTATATCTGGATATCAATCTGTCTCTGAAAGTATCATTATGGTTAGACAGTTTTCACTTTATAATTACAATTATGCTAATCTCACTCTTGGGCTGAATTTCACCAATTAAACAGCCAATGGAAAATATGAGAATGTTTTTATGACATAATTAGTTGACTGCCATTTATCAATGAGAAAATACATTTTCCAATTAATTCAGCCACACTTAGTTCAATAATTTAATATCTAAATTTACCCCAATGTTCTGAGTGATCAGAGAGAACTACTCAGAAAGGCTAATCTTCAAGGTTTTATACCCTTAGTTGAAAGAAAAAGCTCCTGTTCTTAGCATTTTCTACACTTTTCTGGTTGTGTTGACTTTGACTAAGTCCAAGATAACTTGAGATAAATTCCTTTGAAACATTCGTCTTTGGTACAAATTACTGTGGTATGGTGTTAGTTCAGCATTGCTGTGAAAGTCAACAATCCTGGTCAAAGTAAATAGGACTCTGAAACACTGCAGCATTCCAATCCTAGATATTATCACATCAAATCTCATTCTCATTTAATATAAATTTAAATTCAGTAGCAAATATACCACTTATGGTAACTTTTAAAATAAATATTTTTTTTTCTGGGCATGGTGGTGTACACTTGTAATCCCAGCATTTGGGGAGCTGAGACAGGAGGATTGCAGTTCGAGGACCGCCTCAGTTACTATTTAGGGAGGCCCTTTGCAACACAGTGAGACCCTGTTTCAAAATAAAGAATAAAATAGATATGTTTTTGAAGTTCTATTATTTTGAGAAAAACAATAAGTGCATGATTATTATGTTTGAAAAGATGTATATGTCTGTATATAAATGTATATATGTGTGCATACACATAAAATTATGTAAGCTCTAAATTTTGTTTGATAACCTATTTTAATGCAATCCATGTCAATATTATTGAAATATTCATGGTACTGAAAGTTTGGGACTTCATGTATTAATCTCTCCTGGAGGCACTGGGTAACAGATGCCCTTGTATGTTCTAGACTGGTAAATATCCCAATTGAACACATATGATGCCATACATTACAGTATATCTTGACTAAAATAATATGGCCATGAGATTTCACTAAATAATCTTGCCTTTACTAATAGCTCATAAGAAGCAAGAGGCAAATGAAGACCCTACCAGATGTTATAAAAGCTTTTGTTCAATGCTTATTCAAGGTCTGTGTTAGTTACTGAGAAAAAAAAAATGAAAGTAAACATTGCACAGGTCAAATGGAATCAGAGTGTATTTACCCAGAAAAGATAAAATTAATGAGCCTTTCTATCTAATTTAATTCTACATTAAAGAATATGTAAGCTTTGGGGATGTTTGATATTGTTCAAGATAATTTGATAAACTGAAATTGCTACAATAGTTTGAGACTCAAAAATATATTCACGATTCTTTATCCATGAGATGACATAGACACTGCAGCTCAAAGTTTCTGACTTTTCACAAAACGTCCAAGTTTTTATAGCATCAAGATATTATCAGCCTATACAGATCTCTTTATTCAAAGTTTCAATCCATCATACAAGAAAATTCTGTTTAGTGAGAAGACAGCTACAAAACATATATATATATATATATATGTATATATCATATATATAATAAAGATAATATCTGTGATAAAACATATATATATATAGCACATAATAATAGAGACATAATGTAAATGAACCTAAATATCATTTATAGGTGAAACAGCACTACCTTGTGCATCTTTCCTTTACTTCTGCAATTTATCTAGACTATGCTTTCTTTCCTATATATTCTCAATTTTTTTTCTCAGTCCTTAGGTCCTAACAGTAAGATATTGAGAAGCAAAAAATTTCTAAAGTTATAAAGATATTTGGTTATGGAGCCCATTAAGTGACTATATGCACACATATGTTACTATCATAGAACTACATTATGATGTGAGATTATAAGGCTCCCAAAAATGTATATTAAATTAAAAATGGAAGTAAATATTATTAAAAAACATCTGTTCTCTCCAGACAATGAAGAAAAAATATAAAGAGAAAAAAGAAAAGATGAAGGCAGAAAGACTCAAGAATGATCAGGCTGGCAGAAGATGTAGAGGGGTAAAAGGCTGGTGTCAGGAAAGAAAATATACTATTGTGTGTTTTGTTTAAATAAGAAGATGTTAGTCAAAAATAAATGATTCAGGTTGATAGCATGGCCAAGATATCGGGGTAAGAGAACAGATAGTGAAGTGAGAAGGGCCATCATAAGAAAAGGTGCCCAAGGCAAAAGTCAGAAAGTGCATGCACCAAATAGCAAAGGATGACATGATTCAGCTGGAATTAAGATCCAAAGTTTAATGTATCCTGTGTTGAAGGGTGAAAAGAATATAACCATGCCTTCAGGTAGACAGAGCCAGTGGTCCTAGGAGCTAAGAATACCTATCAGACTCAGAGTATAATCACCTTGAGTTAAGAAAGAGAAATCTGGAACTTGGATAATTAAATTAACAAGAATAATATACTACTCCAGTGCTGGTGAGGTGCTGAAAATTGTGAAGGTCTTTATGAGATCTCAGGAATGAGAATTATTCAACTTCAAATAGTTATGCATAAACATAAGAATTTCTGGAGATAGAGGGATTCAACTTTAATTACCCAAGATGGAGGAGAGGTGCAGCCTGCATAATTCTTGTTTGACATTTAGATATATAGACTGAAACTAGCTCAGATGCAAGGAATGGGCAGCATAGACTATTAAACTTTTGTAACTCAAACTTAAGTACAGTCTAGATACAGAAATTTTGTTAAGAGTCCAACTGGCACTGGAGAAAAGAGGTGTATCATACAGACAAATGAAATTACTTAGACACAAATTGTATTTTATGTGTATATAAAGTAGTATTATCTCATCATTTAAGTTAATTTGAAAGATAATAGCTGTGATAAAAATGATATCCACCTCACTAGGTTTTATGGGAATTGTAATGCATGTAAAAGCATGCCATAAATTATGATATAAGTTACTGTTATTGTTCAAACTAATTCTATCACTCTTTGATAACTCTTGGGTCATTTGATAAAGGACATTTGTTTTGCTACCTTTCTGTTTGGAGAGGATTAATATTAAAATTGCTTTACAATCAATCCCTGAACACACATCTAATCAGTTCATTGAAGGAGTCCTGATTTATGTTATAAATATACTTGGTAGGATTTTCTTAACTAAATAAATGACCTTAGTGGACATTCTGAGAGAAGATCCCACATTTTTCTTTTAACTTCCATTTTTCATATGCAAATGGTTGTACATTTTTCTTACTATGAACTATGTTAAAAACAAATGATGAAGCCGGGCGTGGTGGTGCACACTTGTAATCCGAGCATTTGGGAGGCTGAGACCAGAGGATCGCAGTTCGTGGACAGCCTCAGCTACTTAGTGAGGCCCTCTACAACTCAGTGAGACCCACTTTCATAATAAAGAATAAAAAATAGGGCATAGGCTGTAGCTCGGAGGTCGAATGCCCCTGGGTCCCATCCCTAGACCCTCTCCCCCCAAAAAAGATGATGCGTAACAGTAAAATTCTTTCCAAAATTCATTGCTATTAAAATAAAGACTGATGATTTTACCAGGTGTTTTTGTTTTGCCTTTTGTTGTTTATAAAGAACACCAAATTTCTGCCCTGCATAATAATTTGCAACTGCTTAAATAAAAAAAGTGATGTAAATTTTTTTATTTAATATTTTACATGCAATTTTACTTCTAGATTTAATTAAAAGAAGATAATTACATCTAGTTTGTGTCTCTGAGTTTAATGGCTAAAAAATGTCTTGATTTTTCTTTTGTTTTATAGGTATTATATTACCGTACAAGAGTAGAAATAATTAAGACCTATCAAGAAAAGATGATACAAAAGTGTGTTACTAAAAATTAGGAGTACAGAGTGAGTCTTCTATAAATATTTCTACCTCAGTATTTTCTTGGTATTTGCATGGCAGTCCTACCAATGATGTTTGAAAACTAACTGATATAATAAGTATTAGGGACACTTGGTTGAAATTTTTCATGAGAAGGGTAAGATGGGCATAGGAAGCTATGTTGAAGGGTTATAATAAATTTCATGTTTTTTATAAAATTTCAAATAATCTTAAATAAGTGGATTTTGGGGGTGAAGAGTAGAATTAAAACACCTGAAAGCCCACTAAATGCTGTGTGTGTGTGTACGTCACTATCACCATGATTATATTACAGTGTGAGACTATAATGCATCAATAAAAGTATAAAAATAAGTATTTGCAAAAACACCTGCTTCTGAATGTTCATGGCATTCTTCTATGTGCTATCTCTACCTATGTACGTTGTCTGGTCAGTACCAAGTGCATCTAGAAAAGGACTTAATAAGCCATTTATATTGGCAGAGTCAGGGTAATAATATAAGGTGTCATCCTGCTTTGATATTTTTTTCACTTGGGGAAAAAATGACAAAATCTAATTTAAAATGGATATATTCACCGGGCGTGGTGGCGCACGCTTGTAATCCCCGCGCTTGGGAGGCAGAGACAGAAGGATCGCGCAGGTTCGAAGCCAGCCACGCGCACTGGCTTAGGAGACCCTCTTTCCAAATAAAAAATATAAAAATAGGTCTGGGAGTGTAGCCTGGAGGTAAAAGGGCTTCCAGGAAGCCCAGTACCACCAAAAAAAAAAAAAAATGGATACATTTACTTATTTTTTGGGTATTCTCTCTTCCTCTAGCAAAGTCATTCTGAGAAAGTAGAATTGGGTTAAACTTAGGTTAACTGGTATGAGAGAAAGAAGGTGAATGGCATAGAAGAGGACTGGTTCAGTCTTTTACTTTGGTAAGTAAAGCAAACGGCAAATGGTTAGCCATATGCAAATATCATCCAGTCATAGAGTTGAATTAGTTATCTAAACAACACAGAAATGTGTTCAGCCATAGCAGTGCAGGGATAAGCACAATAGTTGTGGCTCAAACCACCATGGTGTGAGAGAGTTCTTGAAACCATGGAACAGTTAATGTACCTGAATTACCTGTATTACATTTCCAAGTTTTCAACATCCAATGTATGGAAAAGTGCAAGATTTCTTTCAAGAAGAACAGACAAACCAGAAAAAAAAATAATGTTATAATAAAATTCTTTGGATCTAAAAATGTGATTATTATGTGGACTTTCATTAAAGATCATAAAAAAATCAAAGGTCAGAGAAATAAGCCTTTCACAAACAAGTGGAAGAAGCAAAGTGTCTTAAGTAGAAAAAAATAGACCATTAAATGCAGTGTCAGCACAATTAGGGAGGGACTGACTTTAGATACAGAGCTGAGATTTGGAAGCAAGGACATAAAATCTTGTGAAAGCGAAGTCAGGGCACTTTGGAAGCTGTGAATGAATGAGTTGTTATCCTGCTCAGCTGCTTCAAAGGTCACATAATTGGTGTGACCTAATCTTTTACTTTCTATCGAGCTCCCCCAGTTAAAGCATATTAAAAAATTAGAACCATATTTCCGAGGACTTACTATAATCAGAGGAAAAACCATGCTGACACAGTGAAGGACACTTAGTCTAAGAAGCCAGGAGTCAAAGTGGAAATGTTCATCATTTGGAAGCTGATCTCAGGGTTTAGGGCAGGGTTTCAAGAAGAGGAATGATTGGGTCATGCAAAATATTCCTACTTTCAAATTGGTGGAACTAGCAATGTGTCTTGAAGCTAGCTTGGAAAAATAAACTATATTGCTCTGTTATAAATTGTTTTTCAAAGTCAGACAACTGTTGTATCAGATAATTATAGGCAGAAAATTTCTGATGCAAACAGTATAGTTATTTGTTAGGTTACAGCTTTGTCTTACCCATGAAAAGCTTTGCTTGACCGCAAAACTAAGTCTGTGTTAACACAGATCATTTGAATTCATAGTACTAATATAAATGTCATGCTACAGCAGGGGATCACAATTCTCAAATCTAATAAGCTAGTAATCAAATAGGTCAATAAAATATTTAAAATTAATTTTCTTTTGCTTATTATTCTAACATACATGTGTTTCTTAAACAAGTGTGGTCACAGTCTATTTTCCACTATAAAAGTTCATTCAAGATTATGATTTTGTTAATGATGGTACACTATTACATTAATAATTTCAGAGTTCAAATATTACACTATGATGAGATTTGTCCTGCATTCAATTTTTTATTGTAAAAAACACTTGAATGAACATGTCAATAGATCACTTTTTAGTGACTATTCTTTTTTTTTGTTTCCCAACTACATTAAATATTATAGTAGATCTAACACTTCAACTATTCATTAGTTTTAGTTGGAAAAAAAAATAATTTATTTGAGAATAGAATTGGCATCAAACAGACATCAATTAAAAGTCTAAATCTTACATGTGCTTATAAAAAGGTTGTGACAGGACTTTCATATGTTGCATTAACTAAAAAAATAGTCACATTAGACACAAGATTACTATCAGCAGTGCTCCTGTCCAGGTAACTATGATACTATGAAAGCCTAATGCAACTCATTTATCTCTTAGTTTTCCACTGATTTTTTTTTTAAAAAAAACACACCGGTATCCAGGTGTGGTAGGATGTGCCTGCAATCCCAGTACTTGGAAGGCTGAAACATGAGACTGTAGATTTGAGGTCAGCCTCAGCAAGTAGTGAGACTACCATCAACCTAGGGAGACCTTGTTTCAACCTAAGAAATAATGTAGGGCTGGGGATAGAGTGCAGAGATACAATGCCCTAGGTTCAATCCTTAATACCACAAATAAGCAAACAAACAAACAAAACCCTGTAAACCTATTACTTATTCATAATTTACAGATGCCTGAGCCAATGCAGAGAAGAGTAGATATAATATGGATTTTTGAAGGTTAGATTGATCACAAAGGGATGAAAGAACAATTTTCCTAAGTAGAAATTGTACCAAGGAGAAAAGTGACCTTTGAAGTACTGGAGAGAAGTAGAAGAGAAAAAGAAATAGGGGAAACTACCACTAACTATATTGACCAGGTAGGTGTAGGTAGCAACAGTTCTGGACTTCTTAGTTAGGAGAAGTTAATAGTTCTATTTATTTAATTTCTTGTTTTAATTTCATGATGGTGCTGCTGGAACATTTTATTATTATTATTATTATTATTATTATTATTATTGTTATTGTCTGGGGATGGAACCCAGGGGCATTTGACCTCCAAGCTACAGCCCCTGCCCTATTTTTTATTTTTTATTTTGAAAGCAGGTCTCACTGAGTTGCAAAGGGCCTCACTAAGTAGCTGAGGCTGTCCGAGAACCATGATCCTCCTGTCTCAGCCTCCTGAATGCTGGGATTACAAGCGTACGCCACTACGCCAGGCTGGAACATTTTATATTAGCAAATAGATTTGAGTTTTCAAGGTGAATTAGGGAAAGGGCCAGGTGAAAAAAAGCACAGAAGTAATCCAGGAGAAGAAAATTATTGCCAGCACTCAGGAATCCATTCCTACTTCTTCAAGGTTGTAGTGCTCTGCCTATGAACCTTAGAACAATTTATTTGTATATCTAGAAATAATAACTAATTTATGCTATGTACCTTATACAATTCATACATTCTATGCATTACATATAATTCATGACTCCTATGCATAACACCATGTGCAGCTAACATTAAATTGTTTTAATTTTGGGTTCCATCACTACTCCTCCTACTCTATATTAAATAAACGTTTAAAAAGAAATATAGGCTTCCATAAATAAGCTGAAAATCAACATACAAATATAATTTAAATGGACTGAACATCTACATTTTCCTTGGGCTTAGCATGATATTTTCTTACGTTCTTTGTAGGTTACTGAAATATTTTTTAACTAGGGTTATACAAAATGTCTATGAAAAAATAGTAAGTCAAACATATGAAGGTTGATCTGAGTTTTAAAGAATATAGGGAATTGGTTCGATTGGTAAGTGTGAATGAAAGATGTTCTGAACATAGCAGTGGGAGAGAACTGAGTTCCAATCAGAATCTCTGTGCCCTTTCCTGTGGTGCAAGCATACATTTTTTTTTTTTGACAAGAGTGACATCTCATCTCATTACCTTGCCCTGAAAAAAATAATAATAAAATTAATTCATGGGGACCTGAGACATTAATAGCTGTAAGGAATAACTTTGCCACTGACCCAGAAGCCTCATGTTTCCTTTAGCAACAAAGTAAATGGATACAGTTGTTAAAGGCTTATCACCTTTTCACAGAGGCATCCTTGATTAAACAATTTCATATATTCTCATAAAAGAACAAACTCACTTTATCTCCTTTAAAAATGTATTTAATAAATTGTAAGTATTTACTTTCTTTATCATCTGTACTAAATTTTAAAAATTCTGAGTGTTTAAGGCATTTAATCCATATTAGTAGTGATAACAATATTTATGTGATCTACAATATTTATACATCAATGAACATTCCTGCCATAGCTTGTTCTCAATGCTAATATTTTGCAGGTGACTGGGAAGTAGATTTTCAAGTGTTTTGCATGTGTCCATCACATTTACTCATGCAATCTCGGTATAGATGCAATTAATGACAATTATTTGTGGTATAACCACAAATCAGCAAAAATGGTATAGCTTGTCAGTTACACTTTGACAATGGTCATGGAAAAGTTAACCACCACTTACAGAAAAAAGGGAAATATAAAATCTTTTTTGTTCCTCTATATGATAGGAAAGTGAGAGAAATGGATTATTCTAAATCTGAACAAAAATGTATTTGTAATTAAAATACTGCAGTGAAACAAGTAGACCATTTAAATAATAATAAAAACTATTTCTCACAAACAAACATAATCAGCAAGAACTCACTCTAAATCAGGCCAATGGCTATTCTATAATGTAATTATTAGAAATGCTTTGAAGTTATGTTGAATACATAAATGATGGATTTCATTTCTTATGCCAACTGTTGATAACCTCTACAAATAAAAACTGGACACAGAATCCAGCTTACTTTTATTCTGACTACTGAATTTTTGCATATGGCACTGTGGAAAGTTTCATTCCGCCAAAAATCATGTATCCAATCTGATCATAGCTGTTATTACAGTGCTTGGAAAATGTTTATTTCGGTGACATGAATTTGATATGAGCACCATATCATTATAGTATTTCCAGGTTACTGAGAAAATTTTAGACAACACAATGGCTCCAAGAATAAGGAATATCTTCACAAAAGTTGTTATGATAATGAAAAATTCTGTTAATTGTACTTATATCAAAATAAAACAATCATTATGACTTTCTCCTTCCATAATTATGGTGATATACACATCAAGAATATTTTTTCCTAGATGCAAATAAAAGATTTTTGTAAGCCGGGCGTGGTGGCGCACGCTTGTAATCTCCGTGCTTGGGAGGCAGAGACAGGAGGATCACGCAGGTTCGAAGCCAGCCGTGCGCGCTGGCTTAGGAGACCCTGTTTCCAAATTTATAAAAATGTAAAAAAATAGGTCTGGGAGTGTAGCCTGGAGGTAGAAGGGCTTCCAGGAACCCAAGTACCACCAAAAAAAAAAAAAAAAAAGATTTTCGTAGCCAAATAAAACTTTAATTTGATTTCCAAGTCTAGTTATCCCCTGTACAATTTTTACCACCATATTTACATACTGAGATTTTTTATACTTTTATTGGTGCATTGTAATTATACATCATAATGAGTGATAGGAACATACATGCACATAAAAACTTGGTGTTTCCCTCTAGATCCCACCCACACCCTCTCCTTCTTCATATATCACTGAGATTGTAGGGATAATTTTAGCATTATGTAAACTGTTATTTTCATTACATTTCTATTCCTCTACCTCTCTCCACTAAGCCTCCTCCATCACCCCATTGGAGTCTCTACTCTTTTATCTGAGGTCTCTTTTGTTATTTAGTTTCTCTCTAGCTCCCATATATGAAAGAAAACATACAACAATTCTTTTTTTGATACTAGTTAATTTCATGCAGGACAGTATTCTCTAGTTTCACTTATTTTCCTGCAACTGACATAATTTTATGCTTCCTTATGGCTGAGTTTAATAACATTGTGTGGATATACCACAGTTTTGTGGTTCATTAATCTGTTGATGGACACCTAGGCTGCTTCCATAATTTAATTATTGTGAGTTGTCCTTCTATAAACATGAATATGTATTTGACACTCTGATATCCTGACTTAAATTCCTCTGCACAGATACTCAGAAGCGGCATACCTGGGTCATAGAGTGGGTCCATTCCCAGTTTTCTGATCAACCTCCACAGTGATCCTTATAGAACCTGCACTAATTAGCAATCCTACTAACACTGAACAAGGGTTCCTATTTCCCTACATCCTTGCCAGAACTTACTGTTGTTCATAGTCTTGAGGATTGTATTTTCAGAAGAGTGGTCTACGTTCAAAACGCCTTTAAAGTAGGGCTACCTTAGTGAAGTACAGTAAAGTCCTGGACTTACTGTGGCTAGAGTGAATGGACAATTCTTTAAGAACATTATTGTTCTGCCAATCTCCTTCTTACTATCAGTAAGAAGAACATCAGGCACAAAGGGATAATTTACAGAACTCATTGTCATTAAACAGATGCCATATTCAATGCTTAAAATCTCCCTCAACACTTTAGGTTGAAGGTATATAGTTAGCACTTATTTAAGGATAGTAAACAGGAAACGCATACACATTTATATCCACGTACCACAAACATATACTTTCTTTTATAATGTTTGAATATCCTAATCTTAATGCTTTAAATATGTATACAAACTTATTTTTGCCGTTCTTAATTTGGAATGCAGAACATTTCATTTTTGCTTATGGGTAAGGAGAAAGCATTTAATTATCTAGCAAATGGGATAGAGATGAATAGGAGAAGGCGATAATGAAATAACAATATTTTCACTAATTGTCTTCATATTTCAATTTAATAGATTTGGCCTCTGAATGATTTTGTATTTCTTTGTGACAACTAAAATTTTTTTCAGTATTAGGGATTGAACCTAGGGGCATTCTACCCTTGAGCCATACCTCAGCTCTATGTTTTATTCTTTATTTGGAAACAGGGTCTCATTAAATTACTGAGAGCCTCACTAAGTAGCTGAGGCTGGCCTTGAACCTGCTATCCTCTTGTCTTAGCCTCCTGAGCAATGGGATTACAAGTATGCACCACTATGCCCAGCTTGTGACAACTAAATTTAATGTAAGCTATGAAATTTTTTTTTTCTGGTGGAAACCTTGAATGATGACCTCACTTTTGGATTTTGGGTTTTATTGGTATAATCAAAGTAATCTATTCTTGCTGACTGTATCTCATATTCCAGCTGTACTTATACATCTAGTAGTAACTATTTTTATTTGTAAATTTAATCTGACAACTTGGAGATTTTTAGCTACTGAAAAGCTATCATTTGCATGCTGGGACCACACATTTGAAGTTTAGTAAAAAAAAAATGTTTCAGTGATCCCATAATATATCCTTCAAAGTTCTGACTTACACTGTACATATAATATTAAATACTTAAAAAAGTAATTCCTCAGGAGCGTGACATATGTGTCAACTGTAGTCAATAATAATATAGTATATAATTAACTCCATTGCATCATATAGCCGTTAAATGACTGGTTTCTTATTCATAAATAGATCCAATTAATATCATAATACCAAGAAACAAAAAGGAAAGTGCTACACCAATTTAGAATTATTTTTATAAATCTTCCCTTTTTTATTTATTTATTTATTTATTTTTTTGGTGGTACTGAGGTGGAACCCAGAGGCTTTCTACCTCCGGGCTATACTCCCAGACCTATTTTATACTTATTTGTAAACAGGGTCTCACTAAGTTTCTGAGAGCCTCACTAAGTAGCTGAGGCTGGCTTCCAACCTGTGTGATCCTCCTGTCTCAGCCTCCCAAGTGTGGAGATTATCAGCGTGCGTCACGAGGCCTGGCCTAAATCTTCCATTTTTAAATTTACACTTAAAGTTGAAGAGGGGAGTGTTCACAAGCTTTCAAAATATAGGGCTGAGACTGAGCTCCGGTTTTCTGACTCCAGAGGTGTCTATCTTCCTATAGTTGCCCCTTTATATATTCTTTACCAACTATCTGCTCTAGTCTTCATTATAGGAGAACTAGGCTCACAACTAGCACACAAAGATTTTAATTTGTGCATTTGTACCTACATCTGTAAGTATTTAGATAATTCATGGTACTGGGCATTGAACCAAGGGATATTCTACCTCTGAGATACACTCCCAGCCCTATTTTATTTTTGAAACAGGGTCTCACTAAGATGCCGAGGGGCTTGCTAACTTGCTAAGGCTGTGTCAACCTCTCATATACTGGGGTTACAAGTGTGTGCACCATGGCCAGCTAGATTCTAATTTAATTCTAGTGATTTTAGGATTTTGAGATAGGTATACAGCATACCCATAAATTTAACATCTAGAAACATCATTCCTTTCATCAGAAACTTAGTAACTAAAAAGAATGTGATGATGCTGTTAATTGAGACATGGATCACCCTAGAAACAAAGGATGGTTGTACTCCTGAGCTTATTAGCTGTCCAAAGTTTGGCATGTATTTGTTAGCTTCAAAGACCAGGTACATCACATGCAAAGGATAAAATTATTGAAAATTCCCAGAAAGCAGAAAATCCCCACAGCTCCTGATCTTAACTGCCATAATTTGCGCTTTCTTCTCCTCCCCACCTGTGTGATCACTGAACAACTACAGAACTCATCCTTATCACAGACCAGAGATATTTATACTGGATGGGGCATCGATATGAAAAACAAATTTGGCACCAGGATGACAGACTGCGATTGCCCCCCTCAAAAGCTGAAGTGCACTCACAGGAAAAGAAGTCAAAGCCCACCTTTTGAAATATACCTAAAGCCAATTAATATTCCTAAACTCATAAGCCCCTTGTGAACAGCTCTGCTTACATGAATAATAAAAACTGATTCTATCCTTTGTCCTGAGAGCCAGCCTGACACGCTCCTAGGACAGACTATGCCTTCCATTTGCTCCAGCAAAAGCCTGGACACATATCTCGTTCCTGTTGCAATTGTGCCGGATTCTTCTGATGGTGAGCACAGAAACCCACACTTCAGACACTATCGCCCAATAAAAGAGATCTAATTAGCCGGGCGTGGTGGCGCACGCTTGTAATCCCCGCGCTTGGGAGGCAGAGACAGGAGGATCGCGCAGGTTCGAAGCCAACCACGCTTGCTGGCTTAGGAGACCCTGTTTCCAAATAAAAATGTAAAAATAGGTCTGGGAGTGTAGCCCGGAGGTAGAAGGGCTTCCAGGAACCCCAGTACCACCAAAAGAGAGAGAGAGAGAGAGAGAGAGAGAGAGAGAGAGAGAGAGAGAGAGATCTAATTATAATAAGAAAAGAAAATTCTCATTTTGTACTACAAAGGAAATAAACGTTTTCAGATGAGACTCCCAAAATTATAATTTGTAATTCAAGTTTTTTTGGTGGCAATTTATAAGTATATATGTATAAATCCATTTTTATTAATCTGAAGTGACCACTGTTTGATAATCATATTTTTTGTATAAGAGGGTTGACACAAAATGAATCAATTTCTTTGGAGTCTCAGTAAACTCAGTTGAACATATCCGGATACACAGTTAAAGGATTTCAGGGAACAAAGAACTTTACGTATACTGAAGGAGTTCTCTAATTAGTTAACATGTATCATACGAATTTAGGCAAACCTTTCTTCATCCTAGAAATCACTGAGTTTTCCAATACATTGGCAGCTCAGAGGAAAAGAATGATCACTATGCTGATGCACTTGTGCCCTTTTTTTGTGAATCTCTACTCCCTAGAATTCTCCATACTTGATCAATTTCAAAGAACTACTACATATATTTCCCCAGCTGTGTCTGCTTCCACATCTGTACACTGTGAGTCTATCATAGTTGTGTATTAGGTCAGGCACATTTGAGGATGGGTCTTCTCCAGAATGCTGCACTAACCCTTTTTTTGGTACCTGCTCAAATGTTTACAAAATAATCAGAAGCACAAAAATTTCAGGCAGTTTTTTTTAAAGAAGTTATGATTATCAATCGAGCAGCTACAAAGCAGAGTAGCTTCTAAGCTGCACTGAGAGAATGCCAAGACAATAATTGCATTTTATGTCAAACAATTGATTGGTTAACCATTGTATAGTTTTCTTAATGGGCCTATTTCATTGGAAAGTCTCTACTTACATGAGTTAGTTGGCTGTTTCTGGTTGGTTAAGCCTAAGTTTGTCTTGTTTGTTTTTCCTATGGTCACATGCCACATAATGACTTCATTCAATGGTGGACTGCAAGACAGTCGTCTCAGATTTTAAAGGGACTAAGAAGTTCTGATCATGTAATGATATCATGGCCGTAACATTCAAGTGTGGATGTGTACGGTTGCTAGTACAAAGGATTGCCACACCAGTTGTATAAAAAGTATGACACATACAATTAGGTACAGTACCTAATATTTGCTAATGGTAGTAAATGACCACCTTATTAATTTATGTCTTTTACTATCTTAAATTTTGTCATTATTTTAGAGTATACTTTTTCAACCTAAAAAAAATTAAGTATTAGCTGGGCATAGTGACACACACTTTTAATCCCAGCATGTTTGGAGGCTGAGACTGGAGCATCATGGTTCGCAGACGGCCTCAGCTACTTAGTGAGGCCCTTTGCAACTCAGTGAGACCCTGTTTCAAAGTAAAGAATAAAAAATAGGGCAGAGGGTGTAGCTTGGAGTTAGAATGTCTCTGGGTTCCATCCCTAGACCTGTAAAAAAATACAAAATTAACTATAAAGCATTCCTAAGCAGATCCCTCAGATGTTACTCCAGAAACAGTCCTTGTGATCATAAGAGATGACAGCACTATGTGGTTATTGCCCCTAATAGGATAAGATGTGGGGGTGGGAGACAGTGATATACACAGAGCATCCTCACCCCTGTGCTGACCTAGAGTAAAATGCATGTTTTTGGTCTAGTTTTAACAACAGCAAAATATTTTAAAAGACTAAGAGCAGAAAAATAGTTTATAGAATAAATATATAAAGAAAAATATATATAGCCATATGATGTATTTATCTATCACAGAAACTCACAGATTTAAAAATTATTTCATAAAATAAAAAGTTACAGTAAGTTAAGATGAATTTATTAGTGTAAATGTATATATTATTGTAGAATAAAAGGTATTTTTATGAATTTAGTGCAACTGTTTTGTATAGTGTTTTAAAAGTCTACTATGGTGTACAATAATGTTCTAAGTCTTTCTATGACTCTTCTAGTGCAACTTCCAGTTCTGTTAGCTCTATTCATAATAAGCATTCTCTAATTCACTAGTACTAAACTTTTCTATATTTATCTATCAAATACTTTACCATGTATTACAACTGCCTGCAGTATTCGGTAGAGTAATATACCACACATATTCATAGCTTAGAACCAATAGATACACAGTAGGATATATCACTACGTTGCTAAGCATATCCATGACATTCATACGTTCACAAAATTGACTAGCAATGCATTGCTCAGAATATATTTTAATTGACGTATGACTGTATAGGCATTTATAAGAAATATCTCGTTTCATTCACATTTTAATTCAAGCAAGGCTACGGTTACCAAAGAGACCTGATTTTGCTTGGGAATTCTTCCAGCCTGGTTTTATTTCTGTTAACTTTCAACATGTAAGATTGATATTATTTCTGGAATTTTCCATTTAATATTTTCAGATCACAGTTGGTCACAAGCAACTGAAATTGTGGAAAGTGAAACCATTGATACAGGGACTGCTACCATATACTTATTATTTTTCTTTTGAAAATTTAATGAAAAACTATTTTGTCTGATATCATGGTACAATCAAAATTATAAAGATGAGGAAGATTTGAGACTATTTTTAATGGAAATTATTCCCAAAGTCTAGAATGTCAGGAAAAACTGTTATTACTGTCTAATAGACCCTGTTCAGAGTAGTATAGAAATGAACTGGCCAGTCTCTAGATGCTATCAGTCCTGAAATGTAAAATCCCTAAGACAGCTGAATTCTGTAACCAGTATGGTAATCTTGCTAATATCACTGTGTTTAACCATGTGAATATAAGGTTTGTAACTTAAGTTTCTACACTGATGTTCAGATGATCTTGCTGTCATACAACTTCCTGCTGAATTTTTGAAATAACCTCAGGCTGGTGACATCTCCTAGAAGGAGAATGTGGGCTCATGGAAATTTTACCAATTTCCCTCCAATTCTGTCTTCCTTATGTTCTTCCCTTGTGTGTGTACCCTGCTTCAATTCTGCACAATTAATTTTAGTTTTTAAGCACTTTACTGTTCATACAGTTTAACCTACTACTTAGGATATATTTAATTTATGCATTAATTTATGCTTGATGACTAATATACCTATTTTATCTCAACTTTTGTGTTCAGCAGGTCTCTTGCTCTGTATTGCCTGAAAAAATAAGGGCCACAACAAGGAATTTTCTTTATAAATTGTGCCATAGTTTACTTCTACCTTAGAATCATTCTAATGACTATCTTTGTTTTCTAAACATTATTCCTTTGATGAGATGGAAATGAAAATGTTCCAAGTTTTGCTAACATCATATAACAATGTGATTAGCAGATGATAGATGATCTCTCAAGAATTTAATTCTAAATATTCAAATTCCAAGAAGTTTAAGATTAATTATTTGTGCAAAATGAATCTTATAGGTTTGTGTTAGAAAGTTAAACTTATTCCAAAATTTCTTCCCATTTCTGAGTAAATTATTTTAAAAATTACTGTAATACATATTCTATGAAATAAAGTAATTTTGAAACCAAACTGAAAAAAACTTGTAGCAAGTTTCTGCCAGATGTTATTTGATACACTATAAACCCTCGAAAAGTCAGAGATAATAGCAAATATGACAACTGACCTTTAATTATAATGCCAGAATGTGATACGTTAGCGCTATCTACACTCATTTTCTTCTAGTGAGGCCATTTGTAAAGAACTTGTTTTGAATATTTACTAGAAGAGAGCTCTAACTTTATGCCACTGACATGATAACTAAGCAGGTACAATAGTTTCTATACTTTCAGGCATTTATCAACATCATCTACTGTCAATAGAAAAGTAAAACTAGTTTTTTTCAAAACATAAAATTTGCAACTATTTTTCAGACAATCTATGTTTCCTTTAACATATCCTAGAGAAATTGGAGTGTGTTTCACTTAAAAAGCAAGGTAAGTTTAATTCAGCCATAAAAAAGAATAAAATTGTTTCCAGAAAAAAATAAAAAAGAACTAAGGAATATTATGCTGTGACATCCGCCATTCTCAGAAAGTGAAGGGTCATTTGTTTTCCCTTATATATGAAAGCTACAGAGAAAGTAAGAAACAAAAGTGACTTCAGAGAAATGAGAAAATAGACCAATAGACTAGTGAGAGGGGTTTGGGAGAGGGAACTGGGGTAGGTATAAAAGACTCTTGATAATGAAATAGTTTAAATAGTGCTATGTCCACATATGAAGGTTTCATTACCAATCTAATTAACATGTATGGGGAGGGGTGGAATAGGTTGGGATCTAAAAGGTAGCACGCCAAGTGCTGTGTGATGTGTGTTTGTATCCCTGTGGACCTCACTATGATGCATAATTACAATGCACCAATAATCACATGCCCAGTCTGGCCAAGCTTTGTATCCATTAAATAGTCCCCTTATTTTACATGAAAGATAATATTAAGGCACATTTCCCTCCATGTCTAGGGTCTTCTCAAGACAAACAATGTACTGATATCTTCTCAGTCTGAACATGTCCATAATGGAACTTGGTGTCTTTTCCATCCTTAAGTAAACAAACAAACAAAAATCTCTGATTTCTTTCTTCCACTTCTTGTCTCACCTCATCTCTATTTAATAACCAAAGTTGGCAATTTTTACAAAACCCCTGACTATCATATCTCCCCAAGATTCACCAACACCATGCCACCTTCTCCATGAAACTCCAGTCATTTGCAACATCCCTTTGACCAGTGTTATTACAGAATCACTTATATATACCTTTCTCCCAGTTCTCATCCTTTCTTTTTCTGATACTTGGGATAGAATGCAGGGGTGTTCAACCACTGAGCTAAATCCCCAGTGCTTCAGTCCCTCTTATTTTATTAATTTTTTAAATTTTGAGACAGGCTCTCAGCAAGTTGAAAAGGCTAGCCTTAAACTTACAAGCCTGCTGCTTCAGCCTCCTGAGTTGCTGGGATCACAGACATATACTACTACATGTTGCCGACTAATCTCAGTTGGGTCGTTATTGTCCGCTCCCGGTCAAATCCTCAGAAAGATGGGGCAAAAGGCAGGTGGAGTTCTGCAGAAACTTATCTGCAGCGATTCTTTCCCCTCTATGAATTCCTTAAGTTTTTAGGTACGACGCTTTGGAAAGAACCTGAGATGGACAAAGGCTTCTTGAGCCAATGACACTTTATTACAAGAACCCCGAAAAATTTATACCCTTCACCAGTAAAGTTAATGATAAGAGAAAAAGAAGTGAATGCAATCACTGTGAAACAATAGTGAATGACACGTAAACAAAGGTAAAAAAACTAGTCCGGTTTTCAGCTGGCTTTTGGCTATCCAGAGATTAACTCCGGATCTCCTCCCTGATCTTGCAGACAAGCAGTTCCAAAGGGCAATCTTCCAGAGGAAACAGGCACGCCCAAGGCTTGGAGGCTTCTCCGGGAATCTTCTTTAATTTTCTTGGAACTTTCCATCTTTTGTGCTCAGTCCATATAGCAAGTGTGGGGAGATGTGGTGATTCAGGTGGATGTGATAGGGTTTCTTCAGGTGTTGGCATTTTACCTTCTAAATCTGAAAGCTTAAGCAAACTCACAACACAGTTTGGCCGACAAAACACCACAAACAACACCATGAAGTTCTTGGATTTAATTGTCAGATGTATTTCCTTAACTGCTGAGCACTCTTCTTTAGACAGAAAGCCTATTAGAAGCCTACTCATCTTTAATAATCCATTTCCCTGTCACAAACCCTCTGCAACCTGCTTTTAACCTTCTAATTCCTTTCTTTCCCAGTTGGGACTTCCTTATGATAAGCTCTTTTTCATGCAAAAATGCTTTTCTTACTCTTACGGTATTTCATTTCCTTCATACATATATATTTAGAACATCTGTCCTTTATTTTGTCATATTCATTTCTTAACCATGCGGCCAGTCTCCCTTTCTCCAGGAATGCTCACACTGAGGTAAAAGTCAACAATCTTTTTCCTTGGGTCTATTGTATTTGGGCAGCTAAGTTGTTTATCAACTAAATTGCTTTAAGGTCACACACAAGGTTTTATCTTCTCTGTCTCTAGGTAGGATCTCAAGGATAAACAGTTACCTTGAACTGAGCTACCGGTTACCGGAGTTAATGGCTTAACCTAGTGATTGCTGCAGCTGGAATGTTTATCACAGCATCTGAGTTCTGGCCAGTTTTTTCATTACTATTGAGTAAAGCCAAGGACGTTTAGACAAATTATTAGAGAGTTTATTTCCACGGACTCAGTTTCTTTTTATAGTCCTGATTTCACATCACTGGAGCAATTCGTGTAGAAAGTTAAAAGGAATAATAGTGAAGGGTATCTAAAAGTGGGGGGTACTTTGGCCAGAGACGATACCTCCTTCTCGGGGCTTTTTTTTTTTGCCGATTAACTATGTGGAGTGGGGTCTCAACACATAGATGCCGAGGCAGCAGGATGTTTTGGCAACTACACATGGCTCAATTCTCATCTTAACCATACTAAATACTTCTGCCAAATATGAACAAGCTTATATTGTTTGTTTTACTCACTGGCTTTCCTTGTGTGTACCACCTAAAATCATTGCTGTATTGCCAATACCTATGAGTGAGCTTGGCACACACACATGCACACACACAAACACACACACACACACACACACACACACACACACACATCACAAAATGGTATGTTTTTCCCCTAACTTGCTATGTGTAACCTTGTTCTTTCTCTAAAAAAGCATTGGTCTTTGTTGAAGTGCTGTATGAGACAAAATCCAAAGCTACCTTCTTCGAGATCTATTTATTCATTGGGTATCTTCCAAGTGTGTGTAACATGCAAAGTCTTTAAGCATCTGATTGCTTTTCTCTTGTTATTATGCCTTTTTTTTTAAACCAGGAGTCCACTTCAAATAGGATTTATTAGGGCTATTCCTTTTCTCCTTTTGTACCTACATGATGCCAGGCATTATGCTGAGTGTTTTGGAATAATGGCTCATATATGCACAAGAAAGTCTTGTATCAGCAAATATAACATGCAGACTAAGATGATGTTCTGAGAAAATGAAGATCAAATGTTTTTACAACTCAATTGGTAGAGAGAAAATCAGATCAACAAAGGAAGGAATGCAAATCAGTGCCTGGGCCTTAAGAAGAACATGGCATTTAAGCTAAATACTGGAAAATTAAATAGTAAATGTTTTGTTTTTTTATTGGTGCATTATAGTCTCACGTTATGATGTAAATCATGTTGACAATAACATACATGCACACTGTTCTTGGTGCCCCCTGCACCTCCCAATTTTCCTCCTTCCCAATTCAGAGGACACAGATTGACTATAGATAGTAGTGTATGGTAGTGTTTCCACTAAATGAACCTTAGTCTTCCTTCTCTCCTACCCTTATAAATCCTCCCTGGCTACACTGAGGTTTCTCTTTTATTATATGAAATCTTTCTTGTATTCCAAGTACTCCCTATCCTGCACATGTTAAAAAAAAAAAAACATGGCCCTTCACTCTGTGATTAGCTAATCTCACTTAACAAAATATTCTCTAGGTCCTTTCATTTTCTTGCAAATGACATAGTTTTATGTTTCTTTATTGCTGAGTAGAACTCCATTGTGTGTATTTGCCATCGTTTTGTAACCCACTCATCTGTTGACAGACACTTATGTTGGTTTCATAATGTGGCTATTATGAATTGTCAGCTGTATTTTTTATTCTCTATTTTGAAACAGGATCTCACGGAGTTGCAAAGGGGCTCACTAAGTAGCTAAGGCTCTCTGTGAACCGTGATCCTCCTGGCTCAGCCTCCCAAATGGTGGGATTACAAGCTACACCACTGGCTTCATTCCCAGTTTTTAAGGAATATCCACACTGATCTCCATAGTTTCTAAAATATTTTCAATCCCACCAACAGTGTAGAAGAATTTTTATTTCCCTACAGCCTCACCAACATTTATTGTTATTTGACTTCTTTGTAATTGCCTCACACCACTAGATAGATCTTTATGAAAAAGATAAGTAAAGATTCTTCAGATTTAAAGGACACTATAAACCAAATGGACCTGATAGACATATATAAAATATTTTAAACAGCAACAACTGAATACACATTCTTTTCAGCTGCCATAGAACCTTCTCCAAAATAGACCACGTACTGGGCCATAAAGCAAGCACCAGCAAATTCAAAAGTTGTGATATAATTCCCTGCATCTTTTCAGATCACAATGGAATGAAAATAGAAATCAACAACAGAGCTGGGCATGGTGGCGCACACTTGTAATCCCCGCGCTTGGGATGCCGAGACAGGAGGATCGCACAGGTTTGAAGCAAGCCACGCTGGCTTAAGAGACCCTGTTTCCAAATAAATAAAAAATATAAAATAGGTCTGGGAGTGTAGCCCTGAGGTAGAAGGGCTTCCAGGAACCCCAGTACCACCAAAAAAAAAAAAAAATCAACAACAGAAAAATCAAAAGAAATTACATAAATACATGGAGATTGAATGATACACTCTTGAATGAGAAATGAGTCAGAATAGAAATAAGGAGAGTAATAAAAATAATTCCTGAAATTAAGCAAAAATAAAAACATGACATACCAAAATCTATGGGACACACTGAAGGCAGTGTTAATAGGAAAATTTATAACAATGAATGCCGACATAAGAAAAACAAAAAGTTATCAAATAAAGAGCTTAATGACACCCTTCAAGGATCTAGGGAACAAAAGCATTCTAATACCAAAGCCAACAGAAAGTAGAAAATAATTAAAATCAGAGAAGAAATATATGAAATAGAAACTACAAAAAACAATACAAAGGTTCAACAAATCAAAAGACCGTTTCGTTAAAAAGATTAACAAGATTGACAGGCCCTTGACCAACCTATCTTAAAGAGAGAGTCAACTGAAATTATTAAAATCAGAAAAAAAAAAAAAAAAAGGAGACATCACTACAGACAATGAGGAAATTCAGGGGATCATCAGAAATTATTTTAAAATTTTATATTCCAATAAACTGGAAAACATGGGAGAAACTGACATATTTCTAAACACATATAACCTACCTAAGTTGAACTAAGAGGATATAGAAAACCTATACCAAACAATAGCAAGCAAAGAAATAAAAACAGCAATAAAACTTTTGCCATCAAAGAAACTCCCAGGTACAGATGGTTTTCCAGCTGAATTCTATGAAACTTTTAGAGAAGAACTAAACTCAATACTGCATAAGTTCTACTGTGAAATTGAAAAAGAGAATTATTCCAAACTCCTTTTATGAGGCAAGTATCACAATAATACCAAAGCAAATAAAGATACCTCAAGAAAAGAAAATCACAAATCAATATCATTGATGAACATAGATGAAAATATTCTAAACAGAATACTAGCCATGAGCTTTCAGAGTCACATCGAGAAAATTGTACAACATGCACAAGTTGGTTTCATCCTAAGGGCGAGGTTGGTTTAACATACGCAAATCAACACATGTTATTCACCACATAAATATAAGCGAGAACAAAAACCACATGATAATATCAATAGATGCTGAAAAGGCATTTGACAAATCCAACACCCATTCATGTTATAAACATTGCAGAAAATTGAAATTGAAAGGAGATATCTCAACATTATTAAGGCAGTACAATAAACCGAAAACCAACATCATATTTAATGGGGAAAAACTGCAGGAATTCCCTCTAAAATCAGGAACAAGACGATGATGCCCCCTATCACTTCTTCTTTTCAAAATAGTCCTCCAGACTCTTGCTAAATCAATAAGAGAAGGATATCAAAACAATTCAAATAGAGAAAGAAAATTATCCTTCTTTGCAGATGACATGATCCTATCTCTAAACAAACCAAAAACCTCAACCAAAGGACTACTAGAGCTCATTAACCAATTCAGCAAAGTAGCTGGATACAAAACCAACTTAAAAAAATCAGCAGCTTTTTCTATTTTTCAACCATGAATAGACAGAGAAAGAAATACTAAAAATAATTTCATTCACAATAACTTCAAAACCAGTAAAATACGTAGGAATAAACCTAACCAAAGAGGTAAAAGACTTCTACAATGAAAATTATAAAACACTAAAGAAAGAAATTAATTAAATAGACAATTTTAGGTGTGCCCTGAAAATGGTCTGAGTGTCCTGCACTTAAGTCTATGAAAACTCTTCTTTATCTTGTCTTCAAAACCCAACTCAAAATGTACTAAAGTCTAAAAAAAAATCTCTCTGACTGGTCTGGGAATATAGGCTTTTTCTGGTCCTGAAAGAGTTTCCCTGTAGTCAAAGTCAAGTTCAAAATGTCTGAGAACATGTATCTTATAGCAAAATGAAAGAACCTGACCTCCATTCAGAACTTTCATTACCGCCAGAAAGTTCACCAGATTAAATTGGTTGAAAAAGCAATGACAGTTTGAGAGTCCTGAAATAAATAAATGTCTTTAGGCTTGAACCTCAAATCAGCATATCCTCCAGTTAGTGGAATTTAAATTCCACTGTGTTGAACATCAGTTGTGCTAATTACAGGCTTTGTGTATTTTGGAGTACATTAGTTAACCTCCTGGACCTTAGATTTCTTGTCAGCAAAATAGAGTCTGGAAGAGGTATTTGACTGGACATTATGGAATTGCTGTTTTTGAGAATTAAATCCTCAAATGTTACAGTTGCGTGTGCTTCAACTTAATAAATACCCTTGGAGTATTTACAAGATATTTACCTGATAAATAGATCTAAAATACTTGGCCTAATGCTAAGAATACTATTACTCTTCACCAGAGTAATAGTAATAAGGAGCTATTATTATTGTTTATGTGATTTTCATATAAAGGTATTCTTATTTCATACATTAAATTAGAAGCATTGGAAAAAATTGACCAAATTATGCTATATGCACAAATAAATATGCAATAATAAATCCCATGTTTTTGTATAATTATAATGAACAAATAAAATGTAGAGTGGAAAAAAGGAGGATTGGTCACACTTACAGATTTCTAACATTAAATCAGAAATTCAAAAAGCAAAATTTCAAATTTCAACTGAATTATCAGTATAAATATCATGTATTTCTTAAGAAATTTTAAAAGAAAATGTAACTAAAAAGAAAAAATTAATGTCTATTTTTATGAATATTTGGTTCACAAACATATTCTCTTATGCTATATTTTCCTAAGTAAACAGAATTCACTTCTGAACAAAAAGTTTAATGATTTTTAAGACAGGGAGAAAAATACTTTGTTGTCATTCTCTGAAACAAATCTAACACCTGTTTGTCAACAATATAATAGGGAAATAGAATCCTATTTGGGGGGACTAGGTCCAGTGGTACCTACAAGGGCCAAATATCTAATTTAAAACAGCATGGAGATGGCAGGGTCTTGAATGGTCACCTGGGTTGAGGTTTGGAAACAAAACTGGAAACACATCTTGCCCTTAGCATGGCTTCCAGCAGAAGCTCTGTTCTAATCAGCATTAGCTACACTTGTCCAAGTTTGGCTGCAAATGAAAGATCCTTGGCTATCAAAGATAGGAGGTATATTTATCTTTTTGCCTTCTGAATTTAACTCCCCTTAGATATCTGAACACCAATGGTACAGACTCTTTTAATTCAAGATTTAAAGTCAGTAAACATGAGGGGAAAATCAAGAGTTGGCTGTAGTTTTTAGAAGCTTGGAAATTCATCTGCGAGAAGAAGGGAAATGGAGCATAGGCTTCATCTGCAACATCTTTGAAATATTTGGGCTTCTCCGGGATTACTGATGATCACTATAATCAGAGACCTGTATCCATAGCTTCTCTGAAATTCACTTGCTCCCTGATTCCTTCAATTGAAGGTTTTGCGGTAACGATATTTAGTCTTTTGGGTTGTCATATTTTCTCCAAAATTTGATGAAACCTATTGCTCTAGAAATATAAAAAAAGATAAATCAGTTCCATAATTTGCCTATTATGAGTTTGGCTGCTATGAACATGGATACTCATGAATCACTATAATATTCAGACTGCAGCCCCTTTGTAAAGATACCCAAGATATAGCTGGGTTGTACACTGGTCCCACTTCCAGTCTTCTGAGGGACTTTCACACTGATCTCTAGCACATCAACAGTTGAATAGATTATGAAACTGTGGTGCATATACACACAATAAAATTCTTCTCAGCCATAAGGAAAAGAACAAAAACTATGTCATTTGCAGGAAAGTGGATGAAATAAGAGAATACTATGCTAAGCGAGATAGTCTCAGAAGGTAAAGGGTTTATTTTTTCTCTTACATGTGTATGCTACAGAGAAATTGGGAAACAGGATATTCAGATAAAGAAGGGAAAATATCATCAGAGTAGTGGAAGGGGCTTGGGAAAGGACCTGAGCAGGAGAAAAGGGAGACTTGATAAGAAAATAGTTCAAGCCCGGTGTGGTGGCACAGGATTGTAATCCCAGCATTTGGGAGGCTTAGACAGGAGGATTGCAGTTCCCAGCCAGCCTCAGCTATTTAGTGAGGTCCTTTGGAACTCAGTGAGACCCAGTTTCAAAAAATATTAATAATAAAGAATAGGGCTAGGGGTGTGGCTCGCAGATAGAATGTCCCTGGGTTCCATCCCCAGTACCGAAAAATAAAATAAAATAAAATAAAATAAAATAAAAACAATTCAAATAATGTTATGTACATATACGAGAGTATTCATACCAACCTCAATAATGTGTATTGGAAATAATCCATCGAGGATAAAACATCAAGTTCTGTGTATATGTATTATGGGGTGTCTCCTCTTATTGGGCTTTTGTCTAGTAGATTTCAGTGAATAAAGACCAAAGACTGAGGAAGTGTGTAGAATTATGAAAATGTATATTAAGTCAAAAAAAGAAGAAAAAAACAATTCTCCCCACATGCGTGGGGAAGGGTTCTTTATAAAGAATAACTACTGAAGTTCCCGGGAGGTGAGCTTTTAAACATTATTGAGATTCCCCATCTATGCTTTTATGATTTCAGAATTGGGTCTTGGGGGACGAATGATTTTTTGCCCAGTTCAATCCTTAATTTGAGTCATTATCTTGTAGGCTGATGAATGTTAATATTCTGGGCCTGTTTGTTTATAATCTCCTGGGGAGACTTGCTTACCTCCCGGCTTTGATCACTCTTGGGATTAATTTACGATTGTCCTAAATTCACCTGGCCCAGAAGTGGAAGACACTGAAGGTTTGCTTTAATTTTCACTGATGTTGCTGGTCATTGTTGCTCCTCATGTCTTATAAACCTTCCCTATTTTGGTTCTTTTTGAAGGTGGTTTATTTTTATCCTTTCCCATTTCCATTCTGCTTTATCTGCCTCATTTTTCTAGATCTTTGCGTGTTTTCTACTGTTTGGAACCTCATTATGATGTATAATTATAATGCACCAACAACAATCGATTTCAAAAAGAGAAGTTCTCTAAATATTGGTGTAATTAATGAATATATGAGCCGGGCGTGGTGGCGCACGCTTGTAATCCCCGCGCTTGGGAGGCGGAGACAGGAGGATCGCTCAGGTTCGAAGCCAGCCGCACTGGCGTAAGAGACCCTGTTTCAAAAATATAAAAAAATAGGTCTGGGAGCGTAGCCCGGAGGTAGAAGGGCTTCCAGGAACCCCAGTACCACCAAAAAAAAAAAAAAAAAAAAAAAAAAAGAATATATTAGCCTCAAAGTATATAAAGATATGGTGTTTTTCTTAATTTGGAGGTGAATGGAATGTTAAAATAGGTGTCTGATCGGTTTTTTAATGACTGCACAGGAGGGAATTGAATGGTGGTCAATGCTTGATCCGTAAGGCTTGTGAATTCCTGCTACTGATAACAGTTATAATAACATCCAATCAATCCCAAATAAGGAAAGTTCTTTGATCCCATTTTTAGTGAAATCTAAAGTAATAGATTCACATGTCTGTAAACCCAGTACTTGGGAGGCTGAATCAGGAGGATCACAGGTTTTCATCCAGGTTCAACAATTTAGTAAAATCCTCTGCAACTTAATGAAATCTTGTTTTAAAACACATAATAAAATAGGGTAAGAAGTGTAGCTCAGAAGTAGAATGCCCCTGGGTTAAATCTCCATCAAAATGCACGTGGACACACACACACACACACACACACACACACACACACACACACACACACCATAGTAGACTCCAGTTAAGAGTAAGCAGTAATGCATTCACTTTCATTTTACTGTACTTTCTGTAACCCACTGTGGGTTATAATCCTCCTATAACTGGTCCCATTCCACAGCATTTTCTATAAACTGGAAAATCCATGAGAGGATGTGCAGGTCCCCCCAGGCATGGGCTTGCTCTTTCTACAAGACAGTAGGAGTTACAATTCTTTTAAAGCTAAGGATCTTTTTATTCTCTACTCTGGTACCAGGAGATGGCAATAAAGCGTACTTTGGATATGCTTAGCTGTGATGAATCTGTAATCTACATGTAAAAATGTCTCTAGGTCAAAGGAATAACTTTTATTTTCTCTTCAAAGGGAGAAAAACTACTCATTAATTACATTAACCTAAGCAATTGTTATTCTAATGGTGAACACTGTTTTCTTCTGTCTATTAAAATACAACCTTACTAATCAGGCACTGTGATGAATGCTTGTAAGCTCAGTACTTGGGAAGTGGAGACAAGAGGATCACAGGTTCCAGAACATTACATGGTAACTTAGCAAGACCTTGTTTCAAAATGGGAAAAAAATGAAAAGGTTTGGGGATATAGAACAGAGGTAGAATGCTCCTGTGTTAAATCCTCAGTAACACAAAATAAATAAACAAATACATTTTTAAAAAGCCTACAGGTTAACTTCTTAGTTAACCTGGATAGATATTTCAAAATTAAGGACTATTACTTCAGTAATTTTTAACTTCTGAATTTATCATTTTCATTTGCTATATTGTAATAGTTTATCAAAGAATTATTAATGTACAGAATTCTTTGAAGCCCAACTTTCTAGTTGGAAAGAATTAGTCTTTTTACCTCATTAAATTTCATTCCTTTCACTCTAACATCCCCTCCAATCTCTTTTCCCTGTTCCTGTGCCAATAAAAAAGTATCCAAAGACATTTCCTTAGTTCCCAGTTACAATTTAACAGAAGTCTTCTGAATTAAAAGATTGTATTATCATCTATATTAGTACACCTGGCAGTGAAAGAGTCATGTCCAGGTGAATTTATGTTGAGACCATGGCTCTTAAGGCTTGTTGGCAATCATTCTGGATAAGAGATTGTATATGAATATATTAGGTCAGGAATGTTGCATGAGCAACCCCTTTTCCCTTCCATCATCATATTTTATTGTGATTTTAAAGACAGGAAAAGCTTATTGCTAACACAAACTGAAATCTATACCTTGAAATTTTTAAATGTCAAAATTAAAAGAATAGTCACTATGTAAATTAGATCAGTAGTTCATCTATGATTATTTTTTGGTAGAAGAAAACCCGTGTGTATAAACTGAATTTATCCCTACAAATATCAAGGCTATATTCTGTACCAGTACTGGAAAATTGCTTCAATATTAATTTCCAAAATGAAAAAAGTAGTCAGATCCTGGGTGCTGTGCAGGCACTCAGGCAGGGAGTGGCGGCAGCTGTGAAAATGCAGAGTTTCTCTCCCTTCTTTGCCCTTTGTTCAAATGATTAACCTACAGTAAAAGCCCTAGAGACACTTAAAGCCTTTAGACCTAAAAATATATAGAGGCAATCAGTGCCTTGATTTACCTCCTCTCCTTTGATACCTGGCTTGAGTACAGGAAAGGTAAACTCCACGTGCTGCTTCAAAGCACCCATGGTTGATGAGCAACCAGTACTGCCCAATATAATAGAGGCAAAGGACCCCTGCACTGTCTGGAGACAAAGAGGCACCACCTGCCTAAGAAATAAGTTTCTATCCCATTGCCTTGGTAATACTGATAAGAAGATACCAATACAATATCCATTTAAGGTCTGGGGGTCCCAGAAAAGGGAAGAGTTTCATTTTCGGGCTCTCCAGCTTGGGTGCCAGCAGGCTGCTTTATCTTCTCTTCCCTTTCTATTTCCTACTGATTTTGTAATAAGGACTTGTTAAAGCTGCACCAAGCTGCCTATTAGTTTAATTTTCCTATTCAATAAATTTTAGTCGAATAAAGGAAAAAGAACCCTCAGAATCATTTACAACCGTAACATATTCTACTTGGCTAGATAACTCAAATTATCATGCTTTATGATTAGCAACAATGGAATCCTCAGCCCTTATGCTGTTAATATATGAGTAGAAAAAATAAAAAGAATACTGATAATTTTGTTAATTCTCCTCCCCACCACCACTTCTGGACCACCTCTTTTTTTCCATGGAAGTTTTTCTTTTATTATCTAAAAATCTCTCTTTTATCTCAGCTACTCTGTAGTTTCTGTATTTGAGAGAAAACATATGACCTTTCACTGTCTGTGACTGGCTAATCTCACTTAACAAAATGTTCTCCAAATCTATTTTCCTGCAAATGACATAATTTTGTTCTTTATTACTGAGTAGAATTCCATTGTGTGTATATCCCATAATTTTGTAATTCATTCATCTGATAAACTCCACTTGGAAATCACATTTCCTAAAGTAAATGCTTCCCTCTAACCTGTGAGCAGGTTCATGTGTCAACCATTGTCAAAGAAAAATATCACCAGATGAAGATAAACAGGTAGAAAATGAAGAAACAAAATAAAAAACTTTAATCAGTACTTTTGAAAAGGGAAGGAAATTAAACTCAACTCCCTGAAACAAAATAGTGAAAGGCTTTTGAAATACTGGGATGAGCTAGTGAAAAGGTGCTAGAGGAAGTTCCTTGGGGAGGGGTATTGGTCAGTGAATATTTTATCTCTCTGTGTTTATAGGTTGTTGCTTATGGAGGTAAGAAGTTAGGTTCTTGTCTTCCCACAAGATAGGAAAGCAGAAATTAACTTCCTAGATGATTTTCTTTCAAAAGGAGAGCTCCGTGGTCTTTGAGAAAGATATTTCTGGGTTTTAACACTAGCAAGAAGCTTTAAGGAAGATGTATACCCCTATAGGGCAGAAAAAGAATTGTCAATTAACAAGTGTTTTATTTTTTGTAGTATTGAGGATTTCAGCCAGGGGCATTCTACCTCTAAACTATACCCATAGCTCTATTTTTAGTTCTATTTTAATTCAGGGTCTTGCTAGGTTGATGAGAGTCTTACTATTTTTGAGGCTGTTCTCAAACCTGTAATTTTTCTGTCTCAGCCTCCTAAATACTGAGATTACATGTGTGCACCACAACACCTGGTTTAACAAGCGCATTAAATTATGTAATCCCAGTATTTGGGAAGCCAAAACAGGAAGATTGCAAATTCAAACCAGCCTTAGCAACTTAGACCCTCTGCAACTTACACCCTCTTTCAAAATAAAAGATTAAAATAGGGCTGGCAGTTTAGTTTGATGGTAGAAGGCCTCTGGGTTCCACTTCCAGTACCAGAAAACAGCAACAGCAGCAACAACAACAACAACAACAACAACAACAACAACAACAAAACAAATATTTTTCAAAAAGAGATTTCAGGGGCCTTCAGCAGAAATAAATTGGTCTAAATCTGAGTCTAACTTATGGAGAGAAGGAAGGCTACCTTAATCATTATTCCTTTGATGAAATTAATGCAGTCATCATGTAAAAATATTTCAACAGATGACAACATCTATCTAACCAAACTATTATGAACCAAAATTTCTGTTTATTCCCTTAATGTAAAAGCAAATATTTCAACACCTCACCTTAAACATTTAAATGTTCCAAACTCGAATTATTTTTATTGTGATTATTGATGTTATCTCAGGAAAGAAATATTTTTCTTTCACGAAAATTTATTTCTGAATGTCTATTAGGTGGTTGTCTCATGCGTTCCTAACTTGTAAAATTCAAAAACGTTTAAAAATTTGCCATTAAGACATATTTTAGAGACTAACTGAGCTCAATGTCCATGGAACTAAAAATGTGACAAGAAAGGAAGTCAAAGAATCATCTTGATAAACCGTCTTTTATTGGGCCAGTGAACTTCAGGAAGAACAAAAATAATGTGCTGCTTAATAATAAAAATTGCTTCACAGACTGTCAACCTGAAAATCCGTCAAGATTTACAGCTTCACAGAGACTCTACAGCCAGAATTACCCTAAAATTCTTTGTGAATATAGCTATTTAAACCACCCATCACTCTATGTCAACAATCCTATAGGTAGTTCCCTATATGTTGGGTCAAAGTCACCCAAATCATCTTCTCTTCCCAAATACTGCCCACAAAATCCCAGAGGTGAAAATACCACCATCACTGAATATGTTAAATTTTGCTAAATTTTTGCCTCATTTCCCTTGGAACATTCTTCTCAATGTATAGGCATAGGCATGTTTGCTCATTTAGTCTCTGAAGATAGAAGTCAGTGAGCTCTCTGGGCGTCTCTCTCCCTTTAATGCAGTACACAAGGCTTACTCCGACTGCTTCTATAATCTCTCTCACATAGAGATTAAAAACTTGTAAGTATTTTACACATTTACACACAGATTCTGTTTTATTACAGCTGCCCTTGTTATGCTTGCTCAGTGATAGTCTCAAAGCTCAAATATACTTCTCGTGTCCACGCACACATCACTAGTCATTCCAGATTTCTCAAGTGGGGTTTTGCTTATAATTATGACAAATACTGAATGGGGGTGGTGATAGTACATTAAAACCTCTTTATTTGCCTATAATTAAAGTCTGTCTGATTCTTTAAGATAAAACCCAAAAGCTTCTTACACTTAATTTATGTAGAGCAACAGAAAAAAAATAATATACTTTTAATATCTTCATTTGTTTGTATTTTTCAAAATAAAAATATAAAACTTCAGAGATATAAATATCAGATGTGACTATGTATTTATCTGTGTATAAACTCATACATGTGTATGTATTGAGAAAGGTTCTTGGGCAAAATTTAGTCAGGTTTCTGAAATTTCTTCTACGCCTGTTCATGTACTTTCTTATAGAAGTAAGTTTTAGCAGTTTCTGGTAAGTCAGTGTAGCCTTAACAGGAGCCCTCTACCCTCACTGACTATGCACATTGGAACCAAATTCTTCCTTTCTTGCCTCAAAGCATGCAGGTTTTCTTTTTATTGACTACTGGAAGCAAAATTAAAAATCAATTATAGAAAGGTGGGTATGGGAGTACAAAGATTTAAGTCAAGGAAAGATAGAAGGCATAAGCTTCCCCCACACGGAAGGGAGAGGTCCCTGAAAAGATGAACCATGGAAGTTCTTGGGAGGGGAACTTTTATACCTTCTTGTCATCTGTTCTTTTGTGATTGGTCAAAATTGGAACTTGGGGCCAAAGCCTTTTGCCTACTTTCAGTCCTTAATTTGAATCTCTGTTCCAAAGGTCAGTGGGCCCTTCTAATCTTCTGATGCCATTGTCTGCTCCCTTGTCCTTTTTCCCTTTCATCACTCTTAGGCTAAAGTTTTTATATTAAATCTCACTGTTATTCCTGTATAATTGACCTCCACTACTTTGGTTATTTATACAGATAATGCCTCTTAACCCCTCCTATTCCCAAGTCCTCTGCCTTACCTCACTATGAAATAATTTCTCTCATTCTCCTCCCTCTTCCAGGCAATGTCTGGTTATCATGGCCTGTCTTTAGCCAGATTTTGTTAATTTGGCCAGAGTCTCTCCCTTACCTCTTAAGTCTTTGCATCTGTGGCTTCAATTCCTTATACTTTGGCTATAAATTTCCACTTGCACATTTTGTTTTTAGAATTAAAGCCTAATCTTTCTCGCCGGGCGTGGTGGCACATGCTTGTAATCCCTGCGCTTGGGAGGCAGAGACAGGAGGATCGCGCAGGTTTGAAGCCAGCTGAGCACGCTGCCTTAGGAGACCCTGTTTAAAAAAAAATGTAAAAATAGGTCTGGGAGTGTAGCCCGGAGGTAGAAGGGCTTTCAGGAACCCCAGTACCACCACCACCAAAAAAAAAAAAAAAAAAAGCCTACTCTCTCTCCCTCACTCCAAGACCTCATTGTAGTTCCTATATTTATCAATTGTGATGGTCTGGAAAAGTCTCCTTTAGTATGTTTCAATAGCACCATTGAACTATTTTTTTCTTTTGAAGTTTACATTGATGTATACATACACACAGTGCTTAGTCTAGTATTTGGGCTATGCTAAGCATTTTATATAGTTTAGATACAATAATATCAGATCTTAGAATGGTAATATTAGAGTTCTTCTCAGTCTTATGCAAGATGTACATTAAACATTATTATTGAAAATGCAGCATATCTATATCTATATATCTATATAGAGATCTCTTTCTTTATCTTTATCTATATATAGATATAAAGAGAGATTATATGTCTATCTATCTATCTATATATATATTTTCTCTCTACATATTCTATATAGATATAATCTATATACATATTATATAATTTATATAGATTATATCTATATAGAGTATATATATATATATATAGAGAGAGAGAGAGAGAGATGTATCTATATCTACATCTATCTATATATAGAGAGAGAAAAAGAGAGAAAGAGATACAGAAAATATATAGATTTTACTGATGAAAAAACTGAGACTCAGAAAAAATGATATGATTTTTCGTAGCACCTACAAGTTAGGGTTTTATCTAGTTTCTTTTCAGCCCAGGTCATTTCACAGTCAGGCTTTGTGTGTATACTTTTAAGAAGGAACTTTGTGTCTGTAAGCTTGACACTAACTTTGGAGGTTAGAATTAATGCTGATAATGTTTTTAGATAAGGAGTGTAATGCATTTTAGTGAACTGGAAGGGAATCATTGTCAACCCATTTCTCTCTAATATTTTGTCCATATGTCATCATATGTATAAGAGAAAGAAACCATGAAAGAGAAGGAACACTTGGCATTTGGGTGGGATACAAGATGCAGGCAGAGGGTTCATATTTTCAAAGGTTGCTGTTGTTTTATCCCAGACAATTTCCTAGAATTCTATGAATAAGCTACTAATTTCTGTGCCAAAAATTTAAGTAGAGAATTATATATAACACAAAAATAAATGTGCTTATTCAGGTAGATAGGAGGCCAAAGTCTTTAATGAAATTCTTAACAACATTGCTGCAGAGGTTTCTCAGATTCTCATTGTTTTCATGCATGCTAGGAAACCACTGAGAATTAGTTGCTTGCCCTGTTTGAAGTAAAAGGCCAAATTAAATCCCTGGAAAAGAAATAACTGAAATGGCAGCTTTCCCTTCATCACCTGAGAGAAAAACATCACACTAATTACCTCTCAGCTTCATCCTGTAGAAAGAGACATAGAGAGTTTTCAGATGAACCTCATGAGAGTCACTACCCTTTAAAAAATAATCAAAGATGATGTGTTACTTATCAGGTGGATATTATTGTTAAGGCTGAAAAATTCATAAAGCAGAGTGGCAGGTTATGTTCTCATTTTCTGGCTTTTTCTCATCTCACAAAAAAAAAGTAACTCAAAAGTAACAATGACCACTTTAATACCTGAATCTTTCCTTAAGAAAATTTGGAGCTTGTATAAAATTTTCCTGAAACTCGTAATGATTTTGTGATGTTGATTTTACATGACATTTACTTCTAACTGGCCCTCATAAAAGAACTGCTTTGAACTTCTAGCTCAATCTGCATGGCATTATCAAAATTTTGATAGAACACAGCTTTTAAAGATTTAATGAGGTCAAGTTATTAGACAAACAGTAATTAATTTGTAGAAAGATTACCTGGAAGTTACAGTAAACTTAGTATTGTAGTATAACAAGAACAATGACTCAAGTGAATGAGTTTTTGTTTATTTTTTACTTTATTTACTTCACATGCTCAAAAACAATGAAGGCTTTCCTCTGAATTATCATTAAACTGACAAGTCAATGAGATAAGCCTGTGTTTTGATAAAGTTTTTTGGAACAATTAGAGTGATGCTAATTCATCCTAGCCCACAAGTCTGGCTGCATGTCTCTTCCTACTGGGCTGTTCATTCCCTCCTCTTCTCTTTTTTAGTGCTAATGGGGAATGAAATCAGACACATTCTACTTCTAAGCAATACCTCCAGCCCTGCTTATTTTAATTTTGATACAAGATCTTGCTAGGTTTATGAGGCTGGCCCCAGGCCTGCAATCGTTTTGTCTTAGCCTCCCATGTACACAGATTATAGATGTGTGCCACCACAGCTGGCTTTATTCCCCACTCTTTAAATCTAACTAAACTGCTATTCTTAGGGAGATAACTACTTGCCCCTATGATAAAAATCATACTTGGGACCTCTGGAGTACTCTCACTTTGTCCATATTAGCTTTTAGACATCCTCACGCATGTCCTTTGAAACTCCATATTCAGTAACTGCTCTATTAGACAGTGAAATGTACGAAACCCAAACACTGTTCCTACTTCCAGTGTGCCCTCCCTCAAATATTTGTATTTATTTATTTTATTTTATTTTATTTTGGTGGTACTGGGGTTCCTGGAAGCCCTTCTACCTCTAGACTATACTCCCAGACCTATTTTTATATTTTTATTTGGAAACAGTGTCTCTTAAGCCAGAGCAAGCGGCTGGCTTTGAACCTGCGCGATCCTCCTGTCTCCGTCTCCCAAGCGCGGGGATTACAAGAGTGCGCCACCACGCCCGGCCTCCCTCAAATATTTTAAAGAGTGGTTTGGGGTCACTTAGGTATTCTTTATACATGCTTGGAATTCGAGCATTTGGGAGGCTGAGATAGGAGGATTGCAGGTTCAGGGACAGCTTGTACTACTTATAGACACCCTTTGCAACTCAGTGCAACTATATTTCAAAATAAAGAATAAAGCCGGGCATGGTGGCGCACGCTTGTAATCCCCGCGCTTGGGAGGCGGAGACAGGAGGATCACGCAGGTTTGAAGCCAGCTGCTTGCTCTGGTTTAAGAGACACTGTCTCCAAATAAAACTGTAAAAATAGGTCTGGAAGTGTAGCCCGGAGATAGAAGGGCTTCCAGGAACCCCAGTACCTCAAAAAAAAAAAAATAATAATAATAAAGAAAGAATAAAAATAGGTCTGGAGGAGTATAGCTCAGAGGTAGAATGCCACGGGGTTCCATCCCCAGTACCAAAAAAAAAAAAAAAAAAAAAAAAAAAAAGCTGCTTTTTTTATTATCTCCTATTTCTTTCTCTTGGATTTTAATGCATTAGATAAAGATTTGACTGCATTTGCACAAAACATTTATCCGTTTTAGAGACAATTTTTGCCCAAGATAAGCTCAGTGATTATTAGGGGAATGTTTTATATTGCAGTTGCTATGTCCAATAAATCATATCTACTATTTTGTAATTTTTACTATTAAAACATATTAGGAAATATGGCCTGTCATTCTTTTGGCAGGAGCACATGATTAAGCAGCTTGATGAACAGAATGAACAGGTGCCGGGATAAAAATCAGAAAGCCCATCCATCTTTATGGTTCTGAGGGAAATTAAACCTTTTGGGAGTAAGACATTGTTTTCTTGTTTGGCAATTTAGTGAATTTGGGGTTGCTAGATCTTTCCAGGGCTTTCTATGATTGTTTTATGTCAGCTAAGATGGGAGGCAATCCCATCCTAAATTGCTTGCAGTGTGTTTACTGTCTTCTTGTTGAATCATATGAAGAATTAATGAGTCTGGGGGCTGATTCCTATAGTTTTGGTATTACTGAATTCTATGCATCATTTGGGTACTGTGTGTTAAATGCAGGTTGTGAACTATATACTCAGGAGGATGTCTGAATCCTAATAAACACATGTTTGTATTGCATTAATTATCAGAGATACTTATTAAATGACTAAATGGAACATTACAATGAATTCAATAGAAGATACTGCCTTAGTATGTGCCATCTACCTGGAATGATTTATAATTTATAGTATAATGAATATGCTACATATTTCATAATAAATATCAATTAAAGTATATTTTACAAATTTTTCAACTTTTTTATAATGTACGTTGCATGCACATTCACATAAACACAAATACACACAGACAGGCACCTACATGCCAGGTAGACAAAACTTTTTGCCTTATATGCTCTAAACATAGTTTCTTATCAAACTTCTTATATCCTTTGTCTAGTCCTCATTTTCTCTTGTCTGATTTACTTAGCATCATTCATAACTTAATTCCCTCTCTCCAGGTTTCAACTGTTCAGCACAACTAGCTAATTGAAATTCATTCAGATTATTCTTTTACATGAGACTTCAACAGATCTTCATTCCATTTTGTTTTCTCTGCACTTTCAGCTTCTGAAATTTATTACAAGGACTTTTCATCCACCTTTTACTCATTGTGCAAAGATACAAATCACTGATTTTTCCCATAAAAAAAAAATTATTTTCTTGACCTTTGTAGATAACAGCTCAGTTCATTTGGAACACAGTATATGATCTATCAATATTTATTTTCCCTTTACGCTATCAATATTTTAATCAATTAAATGATTTCAATTATAAGAAAATGCACTTACTCATTCTTTTACCAATCCATTTTGTAATGAACTATACAAACTTTGAGGAAAGAGCATCTTTAAGATCTCAACAGAGAATAAATTTATGTCAGGTAAATATTGGAATAAATAAGTAAAAGACACAAGACTCATTTCTAGCTAAGGGAAAAGACTGTAGATAAAAGACAACTTTCATTTTAAAGTTAAGTACTGCATGGCTGGGCGTGGTGGCTCAAGCTTGTAATCCCAGCATTTGGGAGGCTGAGACCTGAGGATTGTGGTTTGTGGACAGCCTCAGCTACTTAGTGAGGCCCTCTGCAACTTAGTGAGACCCTGTTTCAAAATAAAGAATAAAAGTAGGGCAGGGGGTGTAGATATGAGGTCAAATGCCCCTGAGTTCCATCCCCCAGCCCCCCCCCCACACACACAAAGAACTGTTCTCAGGCAGCAACCCTTTTAAGGTGTCATTGTCTCATTGGCCAGGTAACTATAAGAATTAACTACATAGGGCTATCCAATAAGTTAGAGCCATTGGGTATTTTTTATCTCTTATGTAGGCTAAACATTATCTACAGAATCTTATTTTAAAATAGGTTTATCATATTTTCTTACAATACACTGTGCACTAGCCATTAATACTTTAGTCTATTAAATAGTCATAAATTTATGTAGCTCAGTGAGGGTCATGCACATCACTAACAAAAACATTATTTGTTACTGCAGTGACAGACTTAATAAATATAAAATTGCTAAATCTATGAGAATAGATGGCCCAAATGAAGCACTGTATCAGTTTATCAAAGCCAGTTAGTAAATAATAGATTTATTTTTCTAGGTGTTTAGCATTCAATAAAGACAACTGGTAAATTTTTTTTTAATATTATCATTTTTTGGAGAAAGAAAAATGCAATTTGAAAGGACCAACTGAAGGACTGAAATAGCCTCAAACCAAGGCTAATCCTAATTCTGCTAGAACCATTTATTTCCCAGGAGGAAAACTGTTGGCTCTGAAGCACAAGCACATTCAAGGAAAAATCCCAAACTACAAAAATCCTGCCAAAAACTCTGTAATGTGTCAGCAAATAAACAACATATTCAAAATGAAGTAAAAAGGAAATCATACAAAACCAAACAGGTTATTTCCACAGTGCAGCAGAACCACCCTTAGAGTTTTTAATGAAAATAAATGAGCATCTCTGAAAGTCATTTGTGAAAGAGGAGATTATTGGGGACTATCAGAAAGAGAAGAAAAGAACCAATTGGGATGTGCACAAATTTCAGAATCTAGGAAGAGCAACTGATAGCATGCCTGCTACAATGACATCGTGCATGGTTACAAACAGAGGTTTAGCACGCCATGTTTTTACTAGTGCATCCCTATTTCTGCCTATCTTCACAAGTTTTCTCTGGTTTCTTTAGCATCCTTGTGCAACATGAGAGGTAGATAGCATGTGACTCCCTCATAGCTTTAGCTCCAAAAAACCACAGGCAGAGTAAACAGCTTTTTGGAAACAAATAAATCCACAAGCAAAAAACTGGTTTACTTTTGCTTCAACCAAATTGAAACATGTAAAATTTATAATGTTGACTTTTAGAATAAGGTTTAAAAATGTAGAGCAGTCATACCCTAGCAAAGTCTAAACTTAAGTTCAAATTCATGTCTATCCAGAAATACACACACACACACACACACACACACACACACACACACCACACACATTTAGCAACCATGCAGATGCCTTCTCCTCTTTCTATCATTGGATAAGTTTCACATGTTGGTTAAATCCATGGTTAATTGTTCCTGGTTTTGTTTTTGTATTGGCATAATGTTTACTAGTGTCTTTCTAGCTGTTCTTAATTCATTAACTGGATAAAAAAAACTGAATATTTAATAAATAGTGGAAGATAGAGGAAAGAGGATGACTATTTTTCAGTTGTTCTGAGATTTAGAACTCAATCAGTGGGAAAACTGCTTCTTGGCATGAGAAGAAAAATAGTCAAAACTCAACAGAAGAAAGACAGTCAAAATGTGATGGAATGGGAGGCAGAAGAGAGAACAGAAGACTGAAAAGAAGCAGATGTATCTCATCTATTGAGCAGACATCAGAGGTGGGTGCCCTCTTAGCAAACTTGTGCTGAGGCTAGCAGCTCCCAGGACTGATGCCTCTCAGAGACCAATGCCAGCAAAGAAGAAGACTTTGGTTGAGTCAGTGATTGCAAGGAACTATTACCAAAATCAATCACATTTTTCTCTCTACACTTGAATACCTCAAAACTGTGACTCTCCAGGCCACCAAGCCAGATGTCCCAATGAACTTCTGCAGCTACAACTGCATGGAACAAAACCAACAGGCCCTTCCTTCAGGGACCCCAATGACTATATCCCACTTTGACAAGACCACCATGAATCTACAGAACAAGGACCCAACCACCGAGTGAACCCTCACACCTACAACTGAACTCATCCATTTCTACAGGGACCTGAGCAGCACTCATCAGGATCATGAGTTTACAAACCATCCCACTTGGAGCCGGTGTGGCTACAGGGACTTGTGTTGTGATGAACAGACCTGCATGGTTTGTGAGCTTGCAAATCAGTTTTGCTGAGGTGTTGACAGAATTTATAGTTAGACACAGCAGAAATATAAATTGACAGACAGTTCTTAGGGACTTTCAGGTGGATGTGACCTAGAGTACACAGTTCACAATGCCCCAGGAGGGTATCTAGCAATCATAATAGGACTGCCAGCAGTGGTATCTGTGTGTTGAAATAATTTAGTCAACCATGCTGTGGCTGCAAAGTCTACAAACTCATGCCTGGTGATGTTTAGGAGCTACAATTACCAAGGCAAGAGGCCGACAAATTCTCATATGATCGCAACTGCCCAAAGTAGCAGTAGTGTCCCTGGGGCTAAATAACTGAGCCACCCAAGCCCCAGGCTGAGAATACAATTTCTTCCTGCCATAGCATAGGCACTGAAGCAAAGAGACCAAGGAACAGCAGGAGTTCACAGGATTACAGCTACACAATTTCTCTGCCAGCAGACAATACTCTATGTTACTGCAACCGCAGACAAGCAATTTGTGTACCTGGTTCATAAAAGCTCAGCCCGCCAGGCCACAAGCTCAGAGTATAGTAAACTCTTAAACTGCTGAGTTTATGAAAAGTGGCTACAAAACCCAGAGGTCAGAACACTGCAGGTTCTCACAGGTTCACAACCATAAAAGAGAGAAGTGGCACTGTCTGTGGGGCATTAAATCCCAACCAGCAAGACATGACTATGAATAGAACATCATAGTCTTTGTCCCTACTGAGTTTGGGACTGGAGAGCAGAGTGGCCTGGAACCAATCAGAGTGTCCTGTTTGCCTGAACTGACTATGAACTATGCCTTTTTAAAGAATTTCTGAAGGACAAACTAAAAAGTTTGATTATCTGAGAAAGATTTGTTGAAGAAAATATATTTCTTCAGCACAAGCCTTATTATATGGGAACAACACATAGACATAGGACTCTCACACAAAGAGGAAGAAGATTACAGCAGAAATAAAAACCTGAGAATTTTGAAAATAGGAGAATGAAGACCTATGAGGAAACAATAAACACCCACAACATAACCAGAGACATCACCAACATTGAGTTGCAGAAAATGCAAGAAGAAATCAGAATTTTGATTTTCAATATCATCAAAAGTTTCAAAAATAAAATCAGAAAGTGTCTAAGAAAAGAAAAAAAATATGAATAGATAAATTGAAACCCTAATTAAGCTCCAACAAGAGGCTTTGAGCAAAATGAAGGGGAAAATAATGACCTAATGACCTAATAGAAACCACCTCAGGAAAACTAGACCATATGGAAAATAGAATCTCAGTGTTTAAATACAGCTCATTCAAAACTGAAAACATAGCCAAAAATATACAGCTAATATGAAATAAGATGAAACTACCCTTCAAATCATAGGCTTTGAAGACGTTCTAGAAGTATAAGACAAGGGAATTACAAATCTCTTCAGATAAATAATATCAGAGGTTTTTCCAAACAGAAAACGAATTGAGCATCTATGTACAGGAGAGATTCAAACATGAACAAGATTAAAAAAGAAATTATCCATGTCACATACTAATAAAAATGATGAGCATAGAAGCCAAGGGGAGAAAAACATAAATGCATTGAGAGGGGACAAAAAAGAGTCATTAAGGGACAAACCAATACAAATCAGTCCATATTTCTTAAACCAAGTTATAAAGACCATGAGGGATGTTTTAGTATATTATATTAGTATTTTATAATTCAAACCCCAAATTAAAAAAATTCCAACCCAAACTGCTTCATCTAGTAATGATATCATTAAAAAAAACAGAAAAATAAAAAATTTTAAGACCAGCAGAAACTAAAAGTGTCTACGATTTAAAGAAATAAAGTACCTAGAAGAATAAATACATGAGTACCAGAACCAGAGGAAGAGTGAATCCCACCAGATGTACACCTAGGCAAAGAAGAAATAATACTATAGCAAACAGAAAATATAACTCATAATAACAGGATACAAAAATTATTTCTCAGTAATAACACTGAATGTCAAAATCTAACTTCTCCAGTTAAAAGGCATAGACTGTAAATATGGATTAAAGAACATAATCCAACCATATGCTGCTTACAGGAAACTCATCTAATGAGTAATGATATCCATAGGCTAAAGGGAATGGATAGAAAAAGAGATACCATACAAATGGAGACTGAATACAAGCAGGAATAGCAACACTAATATCTTGCAAAGCAGATTTAAAGCTAAAATTTAGCAGAAGAGACAAAGTGGGTCACTTCTTACTAATAAAAGAAACAATTCAACAAAAAGAGTTATTGATAGTAAACATGTATTCCCCAAGTGCTGGCAAACTCACTTTCATAAAACAAACTCTTTGGGACATTAGGTCCCAAATAGACCAAACTACAACAATATTGGAAGACTTCAACACAATGCTCATACCATTAAATCAATCTTTCAGGCATAAGATGAGTGAATACTCTTCAAAGCTAAAGAAAACTATAAACCAAATGGACCTAATAGACATATACACAACATTTCAATCAAACCAAAAGCAACTAAATGAATACTATCCTCAGTTGCTCATGGAACCTTCTCCAAAATAGATAACATTCCGGAACACAAAGCAAGTACCAACAAATTTAAAATGTCATCAAAGGCATTGCACTTTTTCTGATGTCGTACTGGAATGAAAGTAGAGATTAAGAACTAGAAGACCAAAGGAAATTATCTACATGGAGACTGAATGGTTCACTTTTGAATGAGAACTGCATCATAGAAGACATGAGGGGAGATATAGAAAAGTTCCTATAATTTTTAATTATCCCATGCTCCGGAGACAGAATATATATAATCAAGATGAACATTCTATCAAAAGTATCTACAGAGTTAATGCAAACCCTCTCGAAATTCCAATATGATTTTTAAAAAATCTAGAAACATCAATCCTAACTCAAGGTTATACATTTATTTATCTTTCTTTAATCTGAAGCTTGTGGTATTGGGTATTGAACCCAGAACATACTACCTTTGAGCTACACCTATAGCACTGTATTATACACACATGCACACACACACACACACACACACACACACACACACACACACACATATATATATATATATATATATATATATATATATATATATATTATTTTATTAGGAAGCAAGGTCTCTCTGAGGTGCTGGGAGCCTTGCTAGATTGCTGAGGCTGGCCTCAAATCTGAGATCCTTCTATCTTGGTCTCCCATTCACTAAGATTATAGGCATGTATCAATATACCCAACTATCTGCATGAATGTTCTAAAGGAAAAAAAGTGCTATCTGTTGGTGGCATGTCAATGCTGAATTTTTTATTGACTTTCAGCCACTGAAATAGCACAGAACAATTAAAAACAATAGTAGACACAATTGTGACAATCTTGCTGCTATATGTTTTGGTCTCTTTTCAGCCACAGGTAGGCTAAAAATATTTTCTGCATTGCTTTTGCCACAGCTAATATCATTCATAAAACCGTTTGCTTGTGAAAAAGGAAGAAAGAAAAATGAGGCCATTTTATATGCATGTTTTCTGGAAGTTGTTATGCTTTTGTTCAAGTTTTTTTTATTTTTTTATTTTTGATCATCTACCTCAGCCACCTTCCTGTGTAATAACATTTAGGGAACAAGAAACAGGAGGATAACATAATGTAACAGAATCAATTTAACAGAAGCCTTAGCCTATGAAATGGGTCCCATTAGAACTATACACTTGCTTTAACTATCCAAGCTTAACAGTCATAGACGAAATGTCATTACAAGTTCCGTGAATATAATTTAGGCTACAGGGGGAGATAATAAAGAAAAACAAATCAAAACACAAAAACAAAACAACACCCAGAAAACAGCCCAACCTCGTGTGTCTGCTTTATTAACCGGGGCGTGAGCTTCTCCCATCTTGCTCTCGACCTGTGCTGACATCCCTTCCTCTTCTGAGAGTCTTTTGCTCTTGGGCTCCATCAGGAATGAGAGCTGTTGTGCAGATCAGAAAGTGAAGGAAGGCCACCCCAAAATATCTCTTCCGAATTTTTATTGAGCTCCTAAGAAAAGAATAGTATGAGGGACAGGCAGGCACATTCTTGATGACCGTCTCGGGTTTGTGATAGCTTGGCTGATGGAGGCACGGGATGGCCACGTAATTTTGGTTGTTAGAAGTTAATCCTTATAATTATTTATTTATTTATTTATTTATTTATTTATTTATTTTTGTGATACTGGTGTTCCTGGAAGCCCTTCTCCCTTCGGGCTACACTCCCAGACCTATTTTATACTTTTTAATTGGAAACAGGGTCTCTTAAACCAGTGTGGCTGGCTTTGAACCTGCGCGATCCTCTGCCTCCCAAGCGCGTGGATTACAAGCGTGCGACACCACACCCGGCCTTTATTTTTATTTTTTACCATCTCGTATTTATTTATTGTATGCTTTTATTGGTGCATTACAGTCTCACATCATAATTCTGTTCATGGTGATGGTGACAGATACACAGCCAGTCTTCCCTGGCTTCCTCCCCATTTCTCCCTTCCTCATATAAGATACTGAGATTGGCATTGGTATTATCACATATGCACATAACATCAGTAGAAGAGATGCCCTCATCAGTTTTCCCTCTCCTTCTTCTTTCCCCAAACCACTTCCAGTGCTTCAATGGAATTCTCTTCCATTATTTAACGTCCCTCTTATATCCAAATTATTCTTTTTAAAAAATGACCCTTTCCTTTATGTGACTGGCTAATCTTAACATAATGTTCTACAAGTTCATTCATTTTCCTGCAAATGACATAATTTGTACTTCTGTTGCTGAGTAGAAATCTGTTGTGTATTTATCCCATAATTTTGTGACCCATTCATCTATTGATGGACACCTGGGTTGGTTCCATAATTTGGCTATTGTGAATTATGCTGCTATAAACATGGATATGCATGTATTACTATAATAGTATGTTTAAAATATTACAAATAGTGAATAAAGCTAGAAAGGTCAGACAATAAAAAGTCAGTATAAGAAACAATTACTTTGCTGTATGTTTTAGCAATAAAATTAGAAAATGATTTAAAATGTTTTAGGTGGATTACGAAGAAACATAAGTATAAATGACTCCAATAGATAATGAGTAGAGTCTCTATCTTGACATAAAACATTGCAAAGAAAAAATTGGGGGTCCTAAGTAAAAGCAGAGAAAAGCAAAATCAAGTTTTTCCTTAATATGGTGGGTTCTATTCTTTATCCTGAGAATTACTGCTTCAAGACTTCATCAGTCTTTATTTATGTCCATAAGTGTATCTATCCCTTCCTGAATCAAGTTTTTAAAGAACATTCCTGTTATTTTAGGAAAGATTAAAATATCATATGTCCCGCTGTGAATGGTTGGGAATTCTATTTCCCTGCCAAATGAGTCCTCTCTGAGGCTGAGACCAAGAATATTGTTGTTGATATGTCTTTTTCCAGATTCAGATAAGTGCTCCTAGCAATGCCATGACAGAAAATCATATATGACCCTAGGAATTGTCATGTTCTGTTGTCCTAGTATCTGACTTTTTCTCTGAAGATTCATATTCATGTGGGCTGATAGCTCACTAACAAATTTTAACAATTGGTTTATGTATTAGTTCATATGATTAAGAAAAATCAAGGAAAATTCCATTGCTACAATAAACCTAAGAGTTTGTAAAGTCCAGGGATCCCTGTTACAAAGAAGCATGGTTAATGGTGAGAGCCATACAAAACACAGCCCCTCTGCCAGCCTGCCTCAGAGTCCAGACACTTATCTTTGAGTCAGGAAGAGCCTGTTGAATTGTTAATGAAATAACCAGAAAGGCCATATATTGATTTTTTAAAAATTCAAAGTGCCCTTGAACATGTTGCTTTTATAGAAGATAAATTACTTTTCCTATGTGATTGATAGACATGTCCTTCTTTATTTTTTCAATGATATGTATAGTAGTGCCTCCTATGCCATGATCTTAGTTTCCATGGTATCAGTTATCCCTGGCTAACTACCATCTGAAAATACTAGTTGAAATTTTCAAAAACACACAATTTGAAAGTTTTAAAACACATTTAACATTTCCAGGCATGGTAGCACACACCTGTAATCCCAGTACTTGGGAGGCTGACACAAGAAGATTAAAGGTATGAGGACAGCTACCGAACTGTGATGAGACTCTCAGAAACCTAGAAAATCCTTGTTTAAAAAAAAAAAAAAAAAACTACAGCTGGGTGTGGTGGGCACACTTGTAATCCCAGCATTTGGGAGGCTGAGACGGGAGGCTTGCGGTTCGCAGACAGCCTCAACTACTTAGTCAGGCCCTCTGCAATTCGGTGAGATCCTCTTTTAAATTAAAGAATAAAAAACTGGGCAGGGAGTGTAGCTCAGAGGTCAAATGCCTCTGGGTTCCATCCCCAGACCCCCACACACAACAAATACAAAACAGGGTAGGGGTGTAGCTAGAAGGTAGAATGCTTCTGGATTCAATCTCCAGTACCACAAAAATTAAATAAATTTAAATATTTTCAATGTTTTAAATCTCAGAATCATCTGTAGGCCAACATAGCCTATTTTTCCAGTGACACAGAACACCTACTTTATGACTTTATGCTTTTTCTCAAGATTTCAAATTTATATACCAAAGAGTGAGACTCTTAAGTCATCATTCAAACATTCCTCATCAACAATTCCTAATTTTCCACCCGAGTAGAAAGCTAAGGACAGGCACAATCCTCCTGGAGGCCATTGTCACAATTAATAAGAGTTATCACAACTCATGGATTATATTACGCTATTCACTCCCTCTAAAATACTTGACTCTGTTTAACCTGCACAGTGATTTTTGACATATGTTATTATTTCTCTGCATTTTTCAGATGCAGTATCCAAGAGACAGTTTAAATACTGTCAAATGTTGCTTAAGGATGGGAATATTCTGAGAACTGTGTCATTAGGCAATTTCATCACTCCTCAAACATCACAGAATGTACTTATAAAATCCTACATGGTAGAAGTTAATCACTCAACGTGGGCTGTACAGAAAGCACAAGAGATAGGAGGCTGCTACCAGTGTAACAAGACACACTGTTTTACAAAAAAACTGTTTATGTATAAACAGGAGTAGATAACAATAAGACAAAAAAGGATAACAATAAGACATATAGAATAGTAAATGCATAATCCAGTAAGATAGTCACTTATTATCCTTATCAGGTATTAGGTGCTATACATAGTTGTAAGGGCCATACTTTTATATGACTGGAAGTGTAGTAGTTTAGTTTAAATCAGTTATCATAAACACCTGAGTACTGTTGTGTACTATATTAGGACATTACAATGGCCACAGCATCAGTACTCAATAGGACATTTTCATCTCCCCTGTAATCGTATTAAGCACCATTGCATATGCTGCGATGTGTGAACCAAAACATCACATTATGTGGTGCAGGAGTGTACACAGGTGATGGTCACATAGCTACTTAGAACATGAACCAGGATTCAAAGTTAATCAGTCTCAGCATGGGCCCTTCTCACCACTGTGCTCTGCTACTTCACCTGTGGCCAAAGTGTCCCTTACACCTGACCTCTACCTGGCCCATGTTCTCTCATAGCCTTTACTATTTTCTTTTCTGAAGCTCTTTCCCCCAACGGTGAAATTTCTACACTGCCAGGTTATTTGTTTGACTTCTGCAAAAACTTATTTTATCAAAAAGAAACTCACTGGAGCAAAGCAAATTCTAAATGTCATAGCTGCCAATTAGCAGTGTGACCTTTACCAAGTCACTCTCCCTCTTTGGTCCCAGTTTTGCTTCTCTGAAATCTCAACAGTTCTGAAACAACCTGGTGAATTTTTTTAATGATGATTTGGACAAAGAGATATGACTTTTAGCATTTAACTGGGAAGATTGGAGTGTTAGCAGTTTCATTTTGAACAGTTTAATTTTTGTCATAAATATTTTATCATCTTCAAATTACTAAATTTAGACTTAGGGTGACAGGCTTTAACTTGATGTGAGATTTATTTATTTATTTATTTATTTATTTATTTATTTATTTGTAGATTTTGAGCTACTAAGGGGTTGAAATTAAGGCCATTGTACAGCTGAACTACTTCCCCAACTTTATTTTATTTTCATTCTAAAATAGAGTCTTGCTTTGTGCTACTGTCCTCTAATCTGTGATCACCCTGTTTAAACCTCCCCAAAACTGGGATTACAAGCATATGACACTATACTTGGGTTGAACTGAGTTTTAAACATGCATAGAACCTTGATTATGGATTGATATGCCCAGAGAAATTATGAAATAATTTATTAATTAAATCAAACAATGAGTGCACATGTGTTGTTGGAAAATTGTTTCAATTGATGAAACAGGCACTGTCAATTTTAGTGGAATCTCTTATTCTTATAAAGTCATTCATATGCTATTTTAAATGGGATTAGGTCTAGGACTTTTATCATTATACCCCACACAGGCCAGATTTTAAAAGATAATGTTTCTGTTAGTGATTTCAGCTAATAAGAAAGCACCTTTTCCCCAATTACACCATAAAGCAAGTGCTTTCTTATCAGTTTATTGGAGAATATTTGGAGAAACCAAGTTCTCATTGCTTCCCACAAGTTGTTATTTCCTTCAACTGATTCAGGCAGAGGGACATTCCAGAATATGCTCCCCTCGTCCCTAGAATCTTTTCCATCATAGCAGTTACCCTGCAGAATAGTAATTATTCCTTTGTTATTTCCTCTAAACAATGAGCTCAATGATGTTTGCGATCATATCTCTCGCCTTTCTCCCTCAATTTCCACACTCTCCCGAATGCCTTCTGTACACTATTCATGAGAGAATTATGGTTTAAACTTCATAACACAGGAGGCACTCAAGTTTGCAAAGTGACTGCTACAAACACTCCCAACCTCTAATTATGAGTGGTATGCTTTTGGAAATAGTGAGATGCCTGCAGGCACTGCATTTCCTGAAACACTGGGATTCCACAAGGAGGCATCTCACCCCAAGGACCCTCCTTACCAAATGTCCCTGTTCCATGGTCATTTTCACGTCTCAGGGTATTCTTTTTCAGACAGCTGACTGCTATCCACAAATTACATGCTTTGGACCATTAAGTGGTTCTTGAAACTTCCTAGAGTTGTCTTGGACATATCAGTTCAACTGTCCTATACACATTTATGCAAACTGAATGTTCACCTGTTTCTTTGTGTCTCTTGCATATGTTCTTTCTTTTTCTCCTGCCTACCTTCTTAGTGGAATTCAAATTACTCTAAATCAGACTTTTGATACTGATACTTATTAACCACAAATATACAAATTTGATTGGCCCTGTGTGGTACTAAGATGTATAATTAATTGTCTGACTTCAAAAGACCTGAAAATTAATTGTGAAACTTAAGTTGGACATAGGTAAGAATTTTATTTTTCTGTAGTATACAAAATAAAACTTGCGAAGCATAGAGTAATGCTACTGCAAGGCATTGTGAAATAACTGTAACAGAGAAACAAAATGACGTAGAAGTGTTCAGATTCCTATAGCCTCTCAACCTCTCCCAAACAAGACATCCTGCTTGCTCTTGACCAGAATTATTCTCAAACACCATTACTCTCCCTATACTTCCTGCCATTGCTCTGCAGGAGTTTCTAACTTTGTCTTTCAAAGTCTACCCCATTTGCCAAAGGCAGAGAGATCACCTTAAAAAGTACTTAAAGTGCAGATATTTAGGCTACTCCAAACTTGCTGAAGCTGGATCTATAATTTAACAAGAACTTGGAGAAACTAAATACAGGTCATAGTTTGACAAGTAGCCAAAGACTTCTAATTGTCTACAGTTAGGTTGGGCAACATCTTGTGAAAACAGATTTCACGCATGCATATTTATTTCTACAGCAGCATAATTTACAACTGCTGAGGTGGAGAACCGTCCTAGATATCCATCAACAGATGAATGGATTACAAAATTATGGGATATACACACAAGAGAATTCTATTTGTCCACGAAGAAAAAAATTCTATCATTTTCAGTAAAATAGATGGAACTGGAGAATGTTATGATAAGTGAGATTAGTCAGTCACAACAAGTGAAAGGATAGATATTTTTCCTCACATGTGGAAACTAGGGAGAAATTGGGACAGAGGAGAAAAAGAAGAAAAAACCTTAGTGGAGTGAGGGAGAGTACCTAACTGAGAGAGGTGAAAAGAAGAAAGAAGACTTGAAGAGGGAAACACTTTAATGGATATGGAACACATATGCAAATCTATTAAAACCAATCACAGTATAGTACATGTGAGGGTGGGGAAAATCATTTGCTGACTATCCAGAAAATTTTTATTTGCATGCAAACACACATGTGTATGCATATAAAATATGCATATATATACACATCTATACATATATGCACATCTCTCTATAGTTGTATACACACACACACACACACACACACACACACACACACACCACATAGAATTGCCAAGAGGCAGGCATAGTGTGATACTTAAATACAGAGATAGGTTTATTTATTTATTTATTTATTTATTATTAATTTTTTGTGGTGCTGGTAATGGAACACAGGGGGCTATCTACCTCCAGGCTATACTCCCAGACATTTTATATTTTATTTGGAAACAGGGTCTCACTAAGTTTCTGAGAGCCTCACTAATTAGCTGAGGCTGGCATTGAACCTGCGTGATCCACCTGTCTCAGCCTCCCAGGTATAGAGATAGGTTCAAATTCAGGCTCCATAAATCATGGTGTAAATCCAGGTAAGTCATCTTTGACTTAATTTTCTCGTTTATAAAATAAAAATAATAAGGTCAACACATAGTATAGTTAGGTAGTCTCAATATCTTCAAGAATGAAAAGTGCTTATAATCATATCTCAGGCATCATAAACATATTATGAGTTTGGAAATACATGAGAAAATTAGTAATAAGACATAGCCACAAAATATTTATATCTGGATATATTGTAGAAATACAGTGGTTGAAAGAATTACAATTTAGAATATAAATGCCTGCTCATCTCATTTCAACTAAACAAGAAAATCTATTAAAATATTTACTGTAACCTGAATTTTGAAGACGTGAAAGCTGAGACTGAGCAGAATGAGTTAACAGAAGCCAAGATGAAGGCACAATGTTTTCATTCTGTCCAAAATCTGTAAAGCACAGATTATCTGCCAAATCCTTCATAGGCCCTGGTACTATAAAGAAGGTGATCTAAATTGAAAGAAAGAAACATGTTTAAAATAATTTTAAAAAAATACTTGATTTTAAAACAATGAGAGGAAAACTTGCAAATATGTTTTTATGTACACTAAACATATATTTGATCCATGGGAAAACACAGGAAAAACTCTTCCTTATGAGTGCCGCTGGTAGTTTTATTATTTAATTTTTGATGCTCCTTTACACTTTCTTTTATAAAACATTCTATATTTCCACCAAGAATATATGTGTTCTCATTTCTCCTTATCTTAGAAATACTTATCTATTTTGTTTCTCTTTCTGTGGGCTATCTCAGTATGCATTCAGCAACATCTCAGTGGTTTTGACCTGCATTTTCCCAATAGTGATGTGGAACATTTTCTTACTATACTTGGGGGACACTTACATGAATTCATTAGAAATATGTTTATTCAAGCATATAAACACAATTATGTTTGTCAAATATACCTCCATAAAACTGAAAAAAGTAGCATAAAACATTGTGGGGTGAATGAACATACTAGCACACAATGCAAAACAAAGGTTTGAAATCCTCCACTCAACTGCTTGATCCTTCCCTTATCATGTAAAAGGGCAACACAGGAGCCACGGGAACATAAGAAAGAGGCTGAACATTGGAGTTCATAGAAGTGGCTTGAAGAAGAATTATAACATGTCAAGAAAAGATGAATTTCTTCTGAAAAAATAGCTTTGGCATATAAATTTCTGTCTCAGTTCTACATTTTATTTTCCAATCAATTATGTTTGCCTTCTGCCTCTGTTAGGCCATTGTCTTTAATCAGTTCACTAAACTTTAGAGTTATAAGAGATAATTTGAACAGATGGATAGTTAATAGTAAATCTAATCAATTACTTCATTGATACACGGAAAAGTTATCTACTAAATTTTTTGTAGCAGATAGTGTAAAAAGCATTAGTTAACTACAATAAATCTAGTGCCATCTACATCATAAACTATGTACAATTTTTTTCAACCAAAATGCTTTTGCCTATGACATTTCCATTACTTCTTAAAGTCACCTAATATAAATATTTCTTACTGATGTGTATTTTAATTATAAAACTTCTGTGTTAACAGGTATATTTGAATCCTTTTCTTTAAAAGCATAATTACCTAAAATACAATTTAAAAAAATTAAAATTTGACTACATTTAATATAAAGCAATAAAATGTTAATAAATAGCCAGGTCTAAATTTGACTTCAAAATTTATAACAATAAAAAATTTTAAACAAAATGAGACAAGATGAACATTTGTATACTATTAGACCTAGTAAATATTAAATGCAAAGTTTAGAATAAAATAACTTAAATCTACTTTTATTCACATTTTGCATAGAAAAATGCTCCCTAGCAGGTTCTTTTATCTTCTAAACTACTTAAAACTTTTCAAATTTTGCAATACTGCTATCAATATATGTGCCTCCAGAATAAACAATAGATGCTCAAAGTTATAAAACTGATCAGTGGCAAAGCTAAGGTGTAGATAGGATTCTCCCCACTCAGGAACCAGCGCTCATTCACTCCAATTTCTTCCTGCTGCCTGAAGATATTTGTCTGTTTTTTACTCTATAAGGACGTATACCTGATGCACATACTCACTGAGTTTCATCCTACAACTTTCACACTTCTTCGTTTTTTTTTTTTATGTGAAAAGGGAAAGAAAAAAGGTGCTATTTCATTCTAATATAAAACTGACCAGAAACTTAGTGTGTTTTCTTCCTCAGGAAGATTTGCAAATTGGAATTGGATACTTGTTTTCCCTTGCTGGGTAATCTGTTACCCAAATTATAGGCTCCTATGACAACTGGTTTGGGATCATTTTAGTCAGAGAGTCATTCCCAGTTCCAACAAAATAACAAGCAACCTACCACCCAGCTTATTTGGTCTGAAATATCATACTTGTTCATAAATAATGCAGTACAAAAACGAATATGCAGTCTCCAACTTTGAGACTATTTCCACATGAATTACTCCATTTAATCTTGTGTCACAGGCTATCACAGATTTTAGCCTGATGAACTGACAGAGACATGGTGTGTAATAGAAACCAGGTGGAATCAAGGATTGTGTTCTGAACCAAGTTCAAATATGAAGAGCAGTTTGTCATTACTATTCAAGGTTTGCTTACCATAATTAAAGTGACACATGTCTACTGATTTTGTCCCAAACCAGGAAAAGATCCCATAATACAGTTGAAGATGTGTACTGCTGATTTATGTGACTGTTTAAAGTCCTTATTTGACCACTTTTATTCTCTGTCACACACTCCAAAATTGCAAAATTTCTGTTGAAGATTTTGCCTTTTGTTCTGTTTATGTGCTGAATTATATGGATTGATTTTTCCATGTTAAACCAGCCTTTAATCCCTGGGATTAATTCTACTCATCATGGTATATGATTTTCTTGTTGTGATTTTGAATGCGTGTTGCTAGTATTTTGTTTAGCAGTATTGCATCCAAGTTCATCAATGACATAGACCTGTAGTTTTTCTTCTTAGAACTGTCTTTATTTGGTTTTGGTATTATGTGATGTTGGCTTCATAGAATGTATTTTGGAGATTCTTTTTTTTCTATTTCACAAAATAGATTGAGGAATATTGGGATTAGCTCTTCTATAAAGGTTTTATAAACCCATCTGGTCCTGAGATTTTATTTGATGGTAAGTTCTTTATTTCTGTTTCAATCTCTTTGATTGTTATTAGTTGAGTTAAATTTTCTATCTTCTTGACTCAGTTTAGAAATATTGTATTTATCTAGAAAGTAGTCAATTTCTTCCAGATTTTTCATTTTGCTGGAGTATAGTTTTTCAAAGTAGTTTCCGATATTCCTCTGAATTTCTACACTGTCCATGGTAAGATCTCCTTTTTCATCTCTTATTTTTGTAATTTGGGTTGATTCTCTTTTCTCTCTCTCTTTTGTTAAGTTGGCTACTGATTTATCTATCTTGTAAAGTTTTATGAGAGACCAGTTTTTGGTTTCTTGATTTTCTGTATTTTTCTAAAATTCTCTACTTCATTGATTTCTGCTCTGATTGTAATAATATCCTGTCTTCTACTGGCTTTAGCATTAGATTTTCCTCTTTTTCAAGGGCTTAGAGGTGCGTCATTAGGCTATTTATTTGGTGATTTTCTTCTTCTTATGTGACTGCTCAGTGCTATGAATTTTCCTCTTAATACTGCCTTCAAAGTGTCCCAGATGTTTTGATGTGTTGTATTTCTATTTTTTTTTTGTTTCTAGAATTTCTTTATTTTACCCCTCACTTCTTCTATGACCCATTCTTGTGTTCAGTCTCTACATGTTTATGTGGTTTCTGTGAGTCTTCTTATAGTTGATTTCTAGTTTCATTTCATTATGGTCTGACAAGACACAGAGAAGTGTGTCACATTTCTTAAATTTGCTAATGCTGACTTTGTTGCCCAGGATGTGATCTATTTTGGAAAAGGTTCCATGAGCAACTGAGAAAAATGTGAACTCTTCTGTAGTTGGGTGGAATATTCTATATGTGTTTAATAGATCAGTTTGATTGATGGTATTCTTTAGGTCTGAGGCAACTTTACTGACCTTTTGTCTAAAAGTTTGGTCTAATGGTGTGAGAGGGGTGTTTTATTGGGATTTATGTGTGACTTAATGTCACAAAGAGTTTGCTTTGTAAGAGTAGCTGCACCTATGTTTGGGGCATAAATGTTGACTATCATTATTTCCTCTTGCTGGATTGTTTCCTTGACCAGTAAAAATTACCCTCTTTGTCTTTTCTAATCAGCTTGGGCTTGAAGTATAACTTGTGTGATATCATAGTTGCTATTCTTGCTTGTCTTCAAGTTCCATTGGCATGGATTACCTTGCTTCAGCCCTTTACCTTATGTTTGTTACTATCTTTACTTGTAAGTTGTGTTTCTTGCAGGCAGTAGATAAATGCATTCTGGTTTTTAACCTATTTGTTCACCTTATATCTTTTTATTGGGGAGTTGAGGCCATTTAGGTTCAGTGTGGTGTGATTACTGAGAGAAGATTTTTAATTCCTATCACATTGAGATTTTTTTTGTGTGTGTGGTCCTGGAGATGGAACCCGGGGGCCTTCTACCTCCGGGTACACTCCCAGACCTATTTTATATTTTATTTGGAAACAGGGTCTCTTAAGACAGCTGAGGCTGGCTTTGAACCTGCACGATCCTCCTGTCTCAGCCTCCCAAGCGCAGGGATTACAAGCGTGCGCCACCACGCCCGGCTGAGATTTAACATTTATTCTAGGTAGTGTTTGTTCTTCTTTGCTTAATCTGTTTTCCTGATAAAAATTCTTGTTTCTCTAGTTCTGGCATGTATTCCTTATTTCTTCTTTGCAGTTAATCTCTGAGTATTTTCTCTAGTGCTGATTTGGAAGAAATGAATTCCTTCAGCTTCTGTTTGTTGTAAAATATTTTTATTTCCTTGTCTAATTTGATAGTTATGCTGGGTAGGAAAATTTTGGCTGCAAGTTATTTTCTTTTAGAGTTAGAAATATGCTACTCCAGGACCTTCTGGCTTTCATGACTTGGTTTGGGATGTCTGGAGTCATTCGAATTGGTTTGCCTTTGAATGTCACTTGGTCTTTTGTTTTTGTCTTAAAGAATCTTTTCTTGGCTTCTACATTGGGCCGTTGACTATTATGTGGCATAGTAAACTTTTTCTTTGATCTTGTGTAAAGAAGGTTTTGTAAGTTTCCTGTATCTGTGTATTGACCTCTTGTGACAACATGGATAAACCTGGAGGACATTATATTAAGTAAAATATATCAGGCACAGAAATAAAATAAAATACCACATACTCTTACAAATATGTGGAACCAATCTAAAATGTTGAATTCATAGAAGTGGGTAATAGAACAAGTTATAGGAGTAGAGGGCAGAGGTTAAGGGGATATTGGTCAAATATTACAACATGTCAATTAGACAAGAGGAATAGTTCAAGTGATCAATTGTACAATATGGTGAATATAGTTAGTAAGAATGTTTTGCATTTTTGAAAATCACTGAGTAGATTTTAAGTAATTTCACCACAAAAGCTAAGTATGCAAAGTAATGTCCATGCTAATGAGCTCAATTTAACTGTTCTGTAATGTGTACATCAAAATATCACGTTATGTATGGTAACTATATGTAAATTTAATTTGCCTATTAAAATAATTAATTGGGTTTTAAAAAGAGAAGAGAATGCAGAATTGCTTTTAATCTCTTTATCCCAAAGGACCATCTCATCAGTAAAAGCTAGTTATATTGTTCCTACTAGATAGAAGAGAGATAAAAAATGTCAACCAGCCAAGTTCCAAGGAGAAAGAGAGATGCATCGATATTGATGATATGTAACTAAATGAGAATAATTAAATATAAATGGAATGCTAAAACTTTGTTCCTTATTCTCCATAATAATCTTATACCTAAGTAGTTTCTATTAAAAATTTAATGGACCAATATACCTAATATTATAAAAAATTCTTTTTAGTACTTTGGATCTATGTCTCTTTTACTTAATTATGAAAATAAGAAAATGAAATACTTTTACAGGATGTTCTAAAATAATTGTTAAATTATTTCAATTTGTTAAGATGTCTATTTAGTTTCAATAAGAAAGACAAGTCAATCTGGCTTGCAGTACATTAAATAATGGTTCTAGTATTAAGTGGTCCTCCATGGAACAATTTTTGATAAAAATAATTATTCTAAGTAGTGCCCCCAAAAGGTGGTACTTTGTAATGGAAAGTTTGGTTTGGCTATAAAACTTACACTTTGGAAATTGAGAAGAGTTTATTTCTTATACTGAACATTTAGCACATTTTCTTTCTTATGAATTGAGATCTCCATGTATAGAGTCTAGAATATTTATTAATACCAAGAGAGGTATCAGACAAGTAGATACCACTTTGTGTAATATTGGAATCTGAGGGTAAAAGTAAATGTTGCCAGACCACATACATATTAGTGAATCATCTATATCTTCTATACTGTAGCTTTTTATTTATTGGGTGATTTTTTTCAAAGGATGATGTGATACTCACACTACAAAATATAGCTAAACTGAAACAAATCAAAGAAGCAATAACAATATAGAACATAAGATTGACCTGTGAGATTATGCATGAAGATGTGGTAAGGCAAACAGAAATTTCTAGGACTATACTCATTGTATAAATGAATGTATATAAAAATTTTGTTTTATAGTTATAGACTGCAGCACCTTAGGGATACTGGACCTTAGGGAATTTGACATGGTGAGAAGCTGGGATATATTTTTATCATGCAAGTAATGCACCTTTACACTTGTCTTTTTGAGAAGGTGCTACCATATAGACATTTGGTAGTCTCAGTGTCATAGATAATTTGATGATTTTTCAGAAAGTAGATGGATACAATTCTTTGTAATCTGGAACTAAAAGTATATCATGATTCAAGTCATTTAGCAAGTTTTTTTTTTCCAGTACTGGGAATGGAACTCAGGGGCATTATACCTTCAAGCTACACCCCGAGCCCTAGTTTTTCACCTTTATTCTGTTTGTTTGTTTGCTTGTTTGTTTGTTTGTTTGTTTTGGTGGTACTGTGGTTCCCGGAAGCTCTTCTGCCTCCAGGATACACTCCCAGAGCTATTTTTTATATTTTTATTTGGAAATAGGGTCTCTTAAGGCAGTGTGGCTGGCTTCGAACCTGTGTGATCCTCCTGTCTCCACCTCCCAAACATGGGGATTACAAGTGTGCGCCACCACGCTCAGCTTCATCTTTATTTTGAAACAGGGTCACATTGAGTTGTTAAGAGCCTCATTAAGTAGTAGCTGAGGCTGTCCTCGAACAGTGATCTTCCTGTCTCAGCCTCCCAGATGCTGGGATTAAAAGTGTGAGCTACAATGTCTGGAATAATATATTTTTTAAAGAATGTCAAAAATTAAAGATGTGCTGGATCTGGTGGTACACACTTGCAATCCCAGTACTTGGGAGGCTCAGAGAGGAGGATCTCACAGGTTCAAAGCCAGCCTCAGCTACTTAGTGAAGCTCTCAGCAACTTAGTGAGACCCTGTTTCCAAATAAAATAGAAAATAAGTCTGGGAGTATAGCCCGGAGGTACAAAGCCTCTGGGTTCCATCCTCAACATCACACACACACAAAAAGAGTAAAGATGTAGAAAACAAAACAGGCAACTAATCAGATTCTAAGTGTATAGTGTGAAACGAAAGAAGGTAAATTAGTAACTAAAAGATAGATTTATCTAAATCAATATAACAAATTAAAAATCTAAGTAATATATTAAAGAATAAAGCTTCTATGATGTAAGGGGGAGGGAGATTATAAGTACTCTCTATAAAGACATTCCAAATTAAGCAATTTGGAAATACAAGCATAAATGTTCAGTGATATTTCAGAAAAAAATGTGGACTTCTTAATTTCCATTTGAATTCCTTTGATTTAAACAATAAAGTTAATGACTCTCATATTTTTATCACCAAATACAAATTCTACCTGAAACACAAACAAACACTAGCAAACAACTGCATAAGACATCTCTCCATATTTGCTTAGTTTTAGTCAAGTTGAACTATTTACATATAAAACATAATCCATCATCTCCTCCTTCATTTCCTGTAGTTGTATCATGAATCTATAATCAACACCTATTTCATAAAAGTAAACTCACAAGTTATACTTGATGAGCCCCTATTTCTCCAAACATTTTTTTTTTTAATAAAAGCAGAGATTTACTAAGGAAAAGTGTGTATCAAAGGCCTTTTCCCAAAATCTACTCAGGGCATTCCTAAGGAAATTTAAAGTCCTGTTCATTGCACTTATGAAGTTCAGTTGAAACTAGTTACTTTCCTAATTTTGCTTCCATTACCAAGGTGATATTAGATTGATCTTTGCAAAATTCATATCTGCCAATGTTTCTTCTAAATTAATTTATATGGTTACTTAAAAAGCTCAAAACCTCTACTGCAAGTGATAGACAACCATGCCTTATTGGCCATATCCAGCCTAACACTTGCTTTAGTAAACTCTGGAAGCAAAGAATTATGTTCAGCATAGTGACTGACTTTGGTAAGTTTCTGTATGTACATCGTGTTTGTTGAGGAGGGAAGGGAGAGAGAATAAGATAGAAAACTGTAGGAAAGCTAAACAAATTCTGTGTAAATATATGCCTCTATCACCCTGAAATTTATCAAGTTATGTGATTATAATGCATCAATAAAATTAAAAAGTATTTTCACATATTTTAAGTAGTTATACCATAAATAGCTATGCAATCCAAAGAACAATACCCTTGTTCTTGTCTCTTGCCAGTAGAACCTACATTCTGTGGCCCTTTATAAAACAAGGCTCCAGAATCTTATTTTAGATGCTTTTATAAACCTCCTCATATACACATTACCTTTTTCAGCCCTATACCTCCCACGGAGACCTAATTTCTAGCCAAAGACAGTTTCAGAAATTGCTGAAATTTTTGAAAATGTAATGTTCACTCTCACCTGAGTTTTGCTTCAGTGCTTCACAGACTGGGGTGTATTCACCTTTGTTATCTTCACCCTTAGGGTAAACTTGTTTCTCCTTCAAATTCAACTTACTTCTTCCAAGAAACGTTCTACATTTCATTGTTCTGTTCTCTGAAGAATCATCATTTTTCAATCTGTATAGTATTGGTTCCACTAGGTGGTATTACCACGGAAGTTGATATTTTCCACAGCATTCACCATCATATCTCCCAGTCCACAAGCTTTTCCGCACAGTGACTTGCCATGTCCTTTAATGAGGTAGAAGAATAAGTCTGCCCTATAATCTGGACAGGCCTTAACACTGACTTAACTAATAGAATATGACAGAACTAGAATTCACACAATGCCAGTGATGAGCATATCCTTTCAAAGGTCTCGGGGAGCTTGTGATTCCTGCCATTTGGGCCAGGGCGTCTAGGTCAGAATTATGATTTCTCTAGGTTTGTTATGTGGTAATGAGCCTAAGCCATATGGTGCAAGCACAGAGTGTGATTCCAGGTGGAGAGAGAGAGAGAGAGTAGCCAAGGGACAACTGGACACCAACCATGTCAGTGAAGGAATCTCTTGGAAGTATATCCTTCAGCCACACTGCTGCAGCTAACACCATATGAACCAGATGCAAATTGTCCAGCTGAGCAACTCCTAAATTTCTAACCTAAAAAAAATATAAGCAAGATAAAATTGTTGCCTTAAATCAGAAGCTTTTGGAGTAGCTTGTCATTCTATAGTATATAGCCAGAATGAAGTAATCGTCTTATTACAAATTTGTTTTCCTCATTTGAATGTAAGGTTCAGATGACTGAATAGGCACTCTGTCTCTTACTGAGCTTGGTTCAGAGAGCTCAGCATGGAGAAATTGCCTGTAAAATTGTTTATTGAATGAACCAGTGAATTTTCAAAGGTAAAGAGATGATTGAATATGAAAATGAATCAGGTTCCAGAAATCATGTAGCTAGCAGAGCCTGTTTTCTGTAAAGTAAAGAAAGTAAGAGGAAGATAAATAGGAAATAGAAAGGAAAGTAGAAGCAAGGTGTAGTTGTGCACGCTTATAAACTTGGGAGGCTGCAGCAGGAGGATCACCAGTTCAGGAGGATCACAGGTTCGCAGCCAACCTCAGCTGCTTAGTGAGGCCCTCCACAACTTAGTGAGACTCTATTTCCAAAATAAAGAAAAATCAGGGCTAGGAGTGGTAGCTCCTTGGTGGTAGAATGCCCATGGGTTCCAAACCCAGTACCAAACACATACAAAAACAAAAACAGAAACAAAAAAAAAGAGAGAGAGAAGAGATGTAAGATCGTTTTAGATTAGGATAGAAAAAAAAATATTGGGAAATAAAGATTTGTTAGTGGGTTCTAAGAGCAGCTTTGGGAGTGATCTTTCACAATATGAAGTCAGCATATTGTCTTACCCATGATGCTGAATGCTTTTGGTAAACAAAACTAAAGACATGTACCAAGGGCAAAATAAATATTTAAGGTGCTAGGAAAACCAGGCAGAAGTTTCTGAGGTTTCTCTTCCAGTGGAATCTTTGAAAACATGTTATTTTATACAGAAATGAGTTATGCCAATATTTGTAAAATAGTTCTAACTAGGGAAGCTCATAAATGAACCAACACATGGAATTTCTGCTTGGTCTGGTTATATAAGCAGTTTCTGATTGGCACAATAAAAAATTCCAGCCTCACAAAAGTGAAGCAGGTGTTCAGGATAAATCATAATTTGTACAAATAATTTAGACCTAGTGATTTCTCTTATCATTTTAGACAATTGTGGGAATCCTCATAAGATTTAAGTTTCAAAGCATAAACTAAGAAAGAACATTGTAAGAAGACCTTTCAAAGAAAATTTTCTATATCAACTCTTCTTGTTTCTATTTTTGTTAGCTGGTGCATTGTAATCATACATCATTATGAGGCACAAGATGTAAGAGGCATACATGCACACATCAGACATTTAGCCCTTCCCCAATTTCCACCCTATTCCCTTCTTTCTGTTATATCCACTCTGTTTGACACCGGAGATGTGTTAGCTTTCACACCACTGTGGCCAAAATACCTTATGAGAATGACTTGGAGGAGGAAAGGTTTATTTGACTCTCAGTCCATGGCTGTCCAGTTGTAAGACAGAAACTTTGAAATGGAGCGTGTCACAGAGGAAATGCTGCTACGAAAGAAAGAAAGAAAGAAAGAAAGAAAGAAAGAAAGAAAGAAAGAAAGAAAGAAAGAAAGAGGTCAGGAACAGATATGGTGTTAGGGTCATGCCCCCAGTTGCCCATTTCCTCCAGCCATGCCTCACCTCTAACCCTGACAGTACTGGGGATCATGCTTTCATCACATGAGCTTTTAGTGGGTCATTCCACATCCAATCCATAATAGAATGGAAGGATTATAATCCTTAGAATTAACCCTCATCCCCTTAAATCTTTTCATTAAGAAGCTTCTATTTAATTGTCCTTAACAAACTTAACAAACTTTAAAAAGTTAGATTTTAATATAAAATATAATTGAAAATAATTCCATAAATTTTTGTATTAAAAGGAAATATTTCATATGCTGCCAATGTTTATTGACTGCCATGTGCAAGGCACTGTACTGGGCTTGTTAGTGGTGGTTGTGAAGCAGAGACATTCCATTACAATTTAAGAGAGGAGTGTAAAGGACCTACTAATAGATAACCAGTTCCTTTGCAATCTGAAAAGGATATAATAGAAGTCTTTGTGACATGCTTTTTACATACCAAAGGAAAGGATCAGTGATGCTGGAGGAAATGCTGGAAAATTTATCCCTTCTAAAGAGCCTACTGCACCAAAAGCTTAATTATTAGTACAACAGTAGGCCAGAAACAGAGAGAAGCATTTTGCCTTTGCATTACAGAGAATAGTACATCCAAAGGCTTGAGAGACTATAGTTCACTTAAGGAATTACAAATAAAATCTAGTACTAGAATGCAAGTCTTTGATAGGAAATATAGGGGTGAAAATAACCAAGTAAATTAAGATAATCAAGAGGACTGCATGGCACAATTAATAGGTCTGAACTTTAAATAAAGGTAAGCTTCTGGACATCTTGAAGTAAAAGAAATCAGGTCACAGGTCATTAAAAAAACACTAAAAACACAAAACACATAGACTCTCCCAAAATATCTGAATATTAGAATCATAGAGTATAAAAAGTAAATTATATATATATATATATATATATATATATATATATATATATATATTTGAGGATCTGGGGATGGAAATCAGGGGCATTAGACCTCCAAGCTACATCTCCTGCCCTATTTTTTAAATTCTTTATTTTGAAACAGGGTCTCACTAAGTTGCGGAGGGCCTCACTAAGTAGCTGAGGCTGTCCGCAAACCGCGATCCTCTGGTCTCAGCCTCCCAAATGCTGGGATTGCAAGCATGTGCTACCACGCTCGGCATAAATTTTATATATTTAAAGCAATAAAATAGAAAATAAAAATATAACAAATGTAACCAATAAATTGTAAATTAAATAAGAATTTTTAGAACTGAAAAAATTCTATATGAGATATAGAGAGAAAGAGGGAGGGAGAGAGAGAAAAAGAGAAAGAATGAATTAGTTGAAACTTTAGATATGTCATAATTAAGAAAGTTAGTGACCTGGACATTTTCATATATTGAATGAGGAAGAGAGATGTATAATAAAAATATGAAGATACAGACATTAAAACTATATAAAAGAGAGTAAGAAAGTCCCACAAAAGCCAGGTGTGGTGGTACATGCTGGTAATCCCAGTGCTTTGGAGGCTGAGATAGGAGGATGGCACAGGTTCAAAGCCAGCCTCAGCTACTTAGTGAGGCTCTCAGCAACTTAGTGAGACCCTGTTTACAAATAAAATATAAGATAGGTCTGGGAGTGTAGCCCAGAGGTAGAAAGTCCCTGGGTTCTATCCTCAGTACAACATACACACACACAAAAAAAAAGTCCCACAAACTTGAATTTGAGTCTCCTAAAGAGACAATAGAACTAATTAGGTAGACATGATATTTGACAAAATATTGGCTGAAGGTGAATGAATGATATGACAAAATTTTCTTTTTAGTAAGCTTAGGCATCCAAAGTCAAATTCACATGTGCACATTTACACACATACACATGTACACATACATACACACATATACACACACATACAAGAAAAATTTAATGTAACCATAAAAAATTTGAGATAAAATGGTAAAAGTAGCTTGAGTTATAGATGAATAAGATAAAAAGAACAAAATTTATTATAAAAGTTGAATGTTCAACAGCAAGAAAGACTATCAAAGACATGGTGTGGTAGTGTACACTTGTAATCCATGTACTTGTAAGGATGAGACAGGAGGATCATAGAATCAAGACCAGTATGCAATAATTTAGTGAGACTATGTTTCAAACTAAGGCACAAAAAATAGGTCAGAGTATAGCTCGAAGTGTACTGCCCCTAGGTTCAATCTCCAGTAGCAAATAAAGAAAAAAACACTATCAGAGAAAAACACAATAATATCCTCAAAGAACGGAGGAAACAATTAAAACATCTTAATATCATATATTCTTTGAAAATATTTTTTTGAATTTTTTACTACTTTTAGACACTTCCAAAGAACCTGTCTGCAAATTTCGGATTTCTTACAATAAAAATGAAAATTATTCTAGAAAAGAGTTTGAAAATTAAGAAAGTTCACTTTTGTACCACTCCAGGGAAACATCGTGTACTCCCATCACCAATTTGATTTGTATGTCAAGAATGATACTGATGCCTAAAAGCTCTTCCTTGTCTTCACGGGTAAGTAAGAATCGTTGGCAGCCTCACCCTGGCTGTTCTCTTCAGCTGCAATGGTGGCTAACGCACCTGGGTTTTGTCTGGAGGGCACAGTTTCTTTCTTCTCTGGTGGACGTGCTTCCAAGTCTTCTGCAGTGAAATGTGCACAAGGTCGTCCTTCTGGATCCCTGGGAAGCAGAAAGCAAGAGGAAGTGACCGCCACACACGCCCTTCATTTTCTGAATCTTTCTGGAGCCTCACGTTCTGCCGCAATTGCTTTTTCCCCATGATTTGTTCTCTGAAAGGTTTTTCTCTATGGCATTAGACAAATCTTTACACAGTTCAAGAGGCTCAAAACTATTTCCAGACCTTCCCACCCTCTGGGAAGGGTGTGATTCCTGTTTTCTTCCAAATGTAAACTCTGACAGCCCACGTAACACATAGAGCATCTTCATGTTTCCTTTCTGCATGACTTGTGACGGTGCTCTTTTCTGCAAATTTTCTTCCTGTTTCCTCACAGTGGCTTTGGGATTCTTTGATATTTCCCATTGGTACATCTTCTAAACAGTTACATCTTTTTTTGTGACTCAGGCATGGGATGTTTGCTTGGAAAGTACCCAAAGTACCACTCAGCCAACAGGCTTCACAAGAAGAGCCTCTCTAAAGAGGAAGATAGAAGGCTCTGAGCTGACCTTCAGAGGGCTGGCCACAGTGGAGAGTGGGCATGGTAGCTGAGCCTCCCCCAGAGCCTTTGGCAAGAGAGGAGGGGACCATCCGCTCACACTCCAGCTGCTTCTCTTTCAGCTCCCAACCTTTACACAATGTCAGTGCCTCACAGATTTCAAATAAAATCATTAGAGTTGAGCCAAAAAAAAAAAAAAGGTAAACAAGAGAAGATATTAAAAATATATTTCCACAGTGTGGATTCTGGAGATAGAAGAAATTTGTCCAGCGTAGTCCAAAATAGCTTTAGAAAGCAGAGAACAGAAACTGGTGGGTTCGGGTTTTCTGGGCCATTAAGAGAGGGTGTTGGAGTCTGGATGAGAGTTCTTGTGCAAAAGCAGTTCTAGAGCATCTGGGCTTTCATTTCATCTTGCCCAAATGTGGGCAGAAAGGATGGAAGGTAGCAGTGTGCCTTAAAGAGAATTGTCAAATAAGTGTTGAAAATGAAGGCTGACTATTGTTACAGATGCCAAAAATGACAAAATTAAAAATTGTAGTAAAGATTACTCAATAAGTTAATACATTTACTTTTCGTTTAGTCACCAAACTTTATGAGAAATAACTATTTTGATCTATAAATCAGTGCTTCAATTAATTACTATAAGGACTGAGAGGAAAGAAGGAACACCACTTTCACAGATTTAAAAGATACCATTTGGGGAATGATATAGGTTGGAAACTAAATTTCTCTATGGTATTAAAAGTGTTTAAAGAAATAGTAATATTTTTCTCAGTTATATTTTTCTCAGTCCCATTATGAGTCTGTGTTATTTATTTTTTAGTACCATTTATTCATTCAATCAACCATATTTTAAATTCTTCAATGATCCTGACAACTTTTATTCATTTGGGTACCATGAATGACCTCATACCTAGATAATTAAATTATTAATATGGAATTATTTGATGCTCATTCAATGACCTGCATGGCAATAGTTATCATGGAGAAAGTGAATATAAGGTGAACATACAACAAAATTGAAATAAAAACAGTAAGAATTTACAAAGAAACATTTCATAGAGCATATTCAAAATAAAGCCATTTTTTTCCAAATGAAAAGTGATGTAAGTATAACTTTGAAGAAACTTGCTGATAGTGAAATTCAGAGGAAGGAAATTCAATGATTTAAATAGAAATGCAAAAATAACTAGTCTCTGGACAGAAGATGAGAAAGAAAATAAAGTTAATGAAACTGAGAAGTGTTTTTCAAGATTTGCTATGAAAAGAAAGACTCTTATAACCAATGAAAAAGTTAGAAATTATGATAAAAGTAGCCCAACAGTATGCTACATTATTTATATTTTTTCCATTTAGAAAAAAATATTTTTTCTTTACCTTTCTGCTCTTATTTTATTTTACTAGGACTCAGAATTCAACATCATCCATCCAAAAAAATCATCCTCTAATGTAAAATTATGCCTCTAGTATACTCTAAAGGAATTAAGAATTTTTAATATAAAGTATCCAATTCACTTCCTAGTATGAATATTGAGTTTTAAACAGATATTTGGTTTTATTTTATTTCACCCTCTTCAAAAGTAATCTATGAGCCTCTTAATTACCTTTAAAAGAAAATCTTTATATTCTTATGTGCTACTCAGAATAATTATGATTCATTCTCTGAGTTCCTATCTATTTTTTCTAACAAAACCTCTTCATCTCTATTCGAATTATATCAACTTTTTATTTCTCTTCATTTTCCATATGTGACTTGCCTCCATGTTGATTATAATTCTATTTTTATCATGTTTGTATATAACATTTATCTTTCCTTTCTCAAAAGAAAGACAGATAAATGGTATACTGATCAAATTTCTATCAGTGTGGCAAAACACCCAGGAAGAGTAACTTAAAAAAAGGAAAGCTTTACTGGGCTTAAAGTTTCAGAAGTTTCGGTTCTTGGTCATTAGGCCCTATTGCTTTGGACCAGAAGTGGTACAGTAAGTCATGGTAGGAGCCTGTGGTGGAGGATATCTGCTCACCTCATGCTAGCACAGAACAAAAGAGACACAAACGGGACTGGGATTCAACATCTCCTTCAAGGACAGGCCCACAATGACCTAATCTCCTTCTATCATGTCCCATATCCTGAGAGTTCCATCTCCCCACCCAGTAGCACTACAGGGCAGCAACCAAGCCTTAACACATAGGCCTTTGGAGGATATTCAACATCTCAACTATTGCAGATAGATAAATATAGATAGATGATGATGATAGATAGGTACTTTATCTGCCTCCATACTATATCATTTCTGCCAAGAACAATCTCTGTTATGATTTACATGCTAGCAAAACAGTAGGCATTATAGGCGAGAGTCAGAGTGAAACAGGTAAAATAATCTTAAACATTATTATATTTACAGGTCATACCTACATTATTTTTAATCTGGATTTCAGTGCCCACTCTTTAAAATTATGCTGTTTGTTTGCAATTTTTCTCTAGGAGCTTTGAAAATGTACAGGGAGATGAGTTTGAAGCAGCCTCAATCTGATTGGGAAGTATATCCTATACTGTAAAAGCCAAACTGGTCCCCCAAAATGAAGTATACATCTGGGACACTTCGGCAAATCATGCCAGGGACTAAGGAGAAGTGTCATTTTATGGTTTAGTTTTTTTTTTTTTTAGTCTGATAAGTCACACTTGTATTTGGAGCTGATATTTCATGGGACCAAGGAAAGTAATTTTGTTTTCTGTACCATTGTCCTTTATCAGAGTTACAAAGCTACTACTACCACCACCACCACCACTGTATCCTCATCTGAGAAAACAAATTTCACAAGGGCTTTTTAAACTATCTGACATTTTCAGCTATGTATTTTTAATGCAGAGCACAATGCCTTTTATGTATCAGAAATTCAGTAATTACTAATTGAGTAATTGAAGCAAAAGAAATATAACAAATGTGGGATCCTATAAGCTCCCCACCATACCAAGATTCACAGCGAAGTATTAGATGTTTTTATAAGAGATTGGGGAAAACCTCAAGAGTTTTAAGCAAGATATTAAGAGTTTTCAAATATGTATGCCCCTTCTGTCTGTAAAATGAATAATAAATTTTAGAAAAGTAAAATGGAAAATAGGAGAGCAGAAATATAATTATTACCACACATAAAATGTTCTCAATGAAAAGGAAGAGAAAGAGATATAATATACATGGGTGATATTTTGTATAACCCTTCTTCCCATGGATACTCAAAACCATAGACAATAATGCTTTCAATATACAAGCACTGCAATATTATGACAATTGATCTGATGAACTAGAATTTTACTGAGTAACTAATGGGCAGAGTGGACACAATGGATATGATGGAAAAAAAAGTGTGACCAATATCATGGGCAGGTAGAAGAGGGAAGGCACAAAGTTTTATCACACTATTCACAACAGTGCTTAATTTAAGTTCATGAGTTATTTATTTAGAAAATTTTCTACTTAATACTTCTAGATCACAGTCATGTGCGAGTAATTGAACTCTCAGAGAGTGAAACTAGGGATAAAAGAAGGCTGCTCTAGTCTTAAAAGATAAAATAAATAGGCCCTTGTGATGAATTTTGTAGGAGCAAAGCAAGAACGAGGGGTTTCAAGGAATTAGGTTTGGGGATTGGGCTGCTGAATGTGTTGCTCTCACTTTCAAAGGTGGACAGAGAGGAGCAAAATAAAAAGGCATGGGAGAAAGCATAAATTCAGTTGGGGGACCCTTTCTTTGATAATATCCTTGGATATTTTAGCAAACTGTGAATGTGATTGTTTAGAGTGTTGTGTAGAGAATACAAATTTAGATATTATCAACAGTGATTTATCCGCCTCATAGATATAGACAAATATAATAAGAAAAGAAGGGTAAAAGCAGAGTTAATTCCAAAAGTAAGCCTTGAAAATATCATTATTCGATGTCTTGTTAGATAACAGTGACATAGACTAAAAAATCAGTCTTCAGAGCAGAAGAAAGATACTGTGTCCTAGAAGAAAGTAAATTAGAAAATATAAAATAAAAAGAATTCAGGGTACTTTTGAAGAATAAAGTCAAGATAAACATATTTCTGATGGATTCAGCAACATGTACTTAACTGATAGCCTTAAGGGGAGTACTTAGTACTTTTGTTCATCATGACTAGGGCCAAAGGGAGACTGTGGTCGACTCAATAAAGAGCAGAAGGTAGAAGATGAGAACACAAAAGTTATGTGTACAAAAAGTTGGCGAGTTTTACTCTGTAGAGAGAGGAGGGAATGATACCATACCAGCTCGATTTCTAAAAATGAAGAACAAAGAGACTGTTGCATGTTCTCTGTTCCTGTTTGTTCATGCTTGTTTGAAGATGGGAGAACTGGGACATGTTTAATTATTCTAGCATGCTTCTGTGAAAGAGACGGTAAGGAAGGATACTAGATATGATCATTGATAATCTTCAGGTGCCTTATGGGACCAGACTCGTCTAGCATATAGTGATTGCTTAGCAAACATATAGTGATAATAATTTATAAAATCTGTGTGGTTTTCCTACTGGACAGAAAGCCAAAGGACAGTGACCCTTCTTTTCTGTCCTCCCTACAGTGCTAAAGGAGTTTATAGCACTCGACCAATCTACCATAGGGCTCACTCCAGTTTGATTAGTAAGAGTAATGAGAGTGCCTTTTGTTACTATTTGGTGTTTTAGTAGAAAAATAAAGGAGCCGGAAGTGGTGGTAGACATTAGTAATCCTGGCATTTGGGAGGCTGAGACAGGAGGATCACAATTCAGGGACAGCCTCAGGTATTTAGTGAGGTCCTTTGCAACTCGGTGAGACCCTGTTTTAAAATAAAGAGTAAAAAATAGGGCTGGGGGTGTGGCTCAGGTAGTTAGTGAAGTCCTTTGTAACTCAGTGAGACCCTGTTTCAAAATAAAGAATAAAAGATAGTGCTAGGGTGTGTGGCTCGGAGGTAGAATGCCCCTGGTTTCCATCTCCAGAACCGCTAAAAGAAATAAATAAATAAACAATAAGACAGGCCATCAAAAAACCTCTGCCATTTGCTTTCCTAATTATACAAGGACAAAGAATGTGAAGGTCATAGGGATAATGTTAAACCTTGTTTTCAATTGGGAATTATTCTGACTCTTAAAACAGACCATACAGACAACAAAATCACACATTCTGTCTTCCATGGTGAATCAGTCTATCTGGTAGTTTCGGATCTGATACAATTCTTATGGCTTCGATGACCTCAGCGGGTACATTTTTATCTGCACTTTTGCCTTTTTTTACTAAATTCAGTTTATTTTCACCTATAAGCAAGGGCATTCCCGTAACACTGTTATATATACTTTATAATCTTTAAATAAAAAACTGAAAATACATTTCTGATGAACACAATGTCATTTCCTTTTGAAAATGTAATTTTTCTCCTTTATATCTTCTTTGCTTTTATTGACCAATGTTAGATGTCCAAAACTGCTTCCCATAAATATATCTTAAAATGCAATAGCAAGGTTGTGAAGCAAAGTAACACTATACAAAATATTTTTTGAGATATCATTTTCTAAGGAGAAATTATTTCAACTAGGTCTGGATTTAGAAGCTCTTATCCCAGTCAGATATGTCCTTGGTTGTAGGGAACAAAATTTTAGTTGTCTTCTTTGCTTTCTGAAAATGAATGAATAATGTGTACTTTTTCTGACTGTAAAACATGTTCTCTTATGCAGTAGAATATATCCAGGACTGTATATGGCTTCATTTATTTTACTCTGGTATATAATATAGTAGCGTTTTTTTTTTTTTCCTATGGCCCTGAACATAGAGGAATCATGAACCATCAGTGTCACCCTCTCTTTTATTACTACACATTACTGAAATTATAACAGGAGATATATCTGAAGCTTTGAAAGAGGTGCTGGTGGGAAAAATAAATACAATGAATTAAACAATTTGATAATTATATTTTTATGTATGATCATGCATTAATAGAATATCTATTAACTGACTTACTTATTTTGAATTCAAGAAATGACTCAATGGTTTTAAAATTAACTTGATTAATTGGTTACTAATAATTAATAATTAATGTAAAAGAAAATAAAAATTGATATTCTATAGAGATCAATCATTATTTTTATCACTTTCTTTCTCAGAAACCTACAATGTGACATATGTAAACACTTCTAAGGCTGTGTTATTATGTTTGGTATATGACTTTTGTTTCCAAAATAGAATCAAAACACCAAGCTTGTTTAAAATATTGGATAGTATAAAATAGCTTCTAAGAAAAATAGATTTTCCAGCTTCAGATTTCTTCATGATGCGATGGCTATTTTTCTTGGTAGTTATTCTGATACTTTTAATGTCAATAATGTGCTTTCTGCTACTTTAATAATTCATATAGTAGCTATATACTTTCTACTGAAATAAGGAATTTTTTACTTACACTTTCAGCACATCTGCCAAGTATTATATCAAATGTCCTAGACTCCTCTCATTTGCTTTCATTTTGGACATCACATGTTAAGTTACCCATAGTTCTTTTTTAATAGAATTATATTATTTTTGATGGGAATATATATATTTCTTTATGTATTTATTTTTATTTAGGTTCAAGCATTTATTTTTAGACTTAATATACATATTTTTCTATTTATTTATAGAGTACAGACATCCTACCCATTAGAGCCTCACTGTCTTTATTCTGATTGAGACTAAATCCTCTTAGGACTTGTGATCTTTACAGGGTTTCAGCAATATGAACTTTGGTAGGTGTGTGTATCTCTAGCTGAATGTTCTTGAAGTCATTCTTTAACGTTCAAATTCATCTCTGAAACTGTATATTAATTTTTTTTCTATATTGTTTAATTCACTCCACAGTTTTCCAAGTTATTGAGATGAGAATCCTTTTACTTCAGACTCATATTTAGTATTTAATTTTTCAAAATCCTTCCCCTAAATCAATGGTAGATTGTTAGTTTATATCCTACTACCAAAAACTTACTTTAGGGATTTTCCTGCTTATTCTGAAATTTTGGAAAAGTCTCCATGACTTATTAACCCATCTTAATCTTTTCATTATTCCTCAAGCATTGTGTCTTTGAACCAAAAGCATAGAGAATTGAATTACAGATTTCCACTATTTAGAACATTGTATTTGGTAAATTAATACAAAATCACTGAATAATAATTTTTGATTATATAGGCAATAACACTTTTACATAGGTTGTTTGGTATGGAATATTACCCAGGAAAATATTTGCAACATATGGGCATTCTAGAAGTTATTCTAGAAGGAGAATTATGGACATTATTATTATTATTATTATTATGGCACCATAGAATGAACTCAGGGGCATTCTACCTCTACATTCCCAGCTTTTTTATTTTTTATTTTGAAACAAGTTTCACTAAGTTGTTGAGGATCGCACTAACTTGCTGAGATGGGCCTCAAACATGCGATCCTCCTTTCTCAACCTCCCAAGTAGTGAGGATACAGGCGTGCATCACCACACCTGGCTGAATACTTCCTACTAGTCCTTGAAGGACTCGTGAATTTGACCTATCAGCTGTTCAACTAGAAACTCAAAAATTCGCCAAGTAAATTAAAACATTTAGACTTGTTTTTAAGTTTCCTTATACATTATCCATTTCTCCCCATTCAACTTAAAAAAAGATTTAATGAGATTTTCAACACTCTGAAAGTAGGAAATAACACCCCATCAGAAGACTGTTAATTACCCATCTGACTTCCTTTAATATATATATATATATATATATATATATATATATATATATATATATATAACCACCCACTATTTATGATTCTCTTAAATATTTTCTCTGTAAACATTTAGAATTATATTAGACAGTGTTAACATTTTCCTTCAATTGTCAAACATAACTTAGGAAACATAAAAAGAAGAAAATAGCCTTTTTTATTCACCCACATTTTTGCTTATGGCATTCTTTCTTTCCAGTGTCCTACTTTCCTTGTTTTATTATTTTCTTTTCTTTTGGGATTTTGATGCTAAATACATAATTTTTTTTATCTCAGTGTTTTGAATAATCTTTAATTTATGAAGGATATTTTTACTAAGTGATTCTGGTATAACAGTATACTTTCAGTGCTTGAAAGATACTATATCACTCTGTCCTTCAGGTTTTTTTTTTCTTATAATTTCTATGTTTCTCATTTTGTCTATATTTCTGCTGTGAACCTATTTACTTGAATTTGTATATTGGGTATTGCATTTTTCATTTCTCAGCTTTACATTTGTTTCCATTTTATATCTTCTATTGAATTGCTGAGACTTTGTTTCCTTGCTGAGGCTTTCTACTTCTTCACTTGTTTTAAATCTGTTCATAATTTTTGTGTGTGTGTGTGTGGTACTAAGGATGAAACCCAGGGACACTGTACCTCCGAGCTACACACCCAGTACTATTTTTTTATTTTTTATTTATTTATTTATTTATTTATTTATTTATTTATTTATTTATTTATTTATTTTGGTGGTACTCGGGATGGAACCCTTCTCCTGGCTACACTCCCAGACCTATTTTATATTTTTATTTGGAAACAGGGTCTCTTAAGCCAGAGAGGCTGGCTTCAAACCTGTGCAATTCTCCTGTCTCCGCCTCCCAAGCATGGAGATTACCAGCCTGTGCCACCATGCCTGGCTTTTTTTATTTTTTGAAACAGGGTCTCACTGAGTTGTGAAGGGCCTCACTAAGTAGCTAAAGCTGTCCAGGAATGGTGATCCTCTGGTCTCTACCTCCCAAATGGTGGGATTACAAGTGTGCGCCCTCACACCCAGATCATAATTTTTTATTTAAACTTTTTTATAAATGCTTTAAAATCCTTGTCAACTAATCTAAGATGAGATATTTCACTTCAGTTAGATATCCTGTTTCTTTGCATAATTTTATTAACTGAAATAGTGACATTTTCATAATTTTTTATGAGAATGTATATATCATTTAATTTTTCTGCTTTAAGTAAATTCCTCCTATAACACTCAAAGTCAGTGGAAACAATAGCACTGCCATGAGAGTAGACTCTAAACTGACAGGATCTTCACTGATTTTCTGGGAAAGGAAGTTTCATTACCATCTGGTAGGGATAAAATATTCCAGATGACCACTCGGTCTGTGATTCCACTCTGACACAGTGCTTGGAGTGTCTTAGAGCCTCACAGGAGATGTCCTACTTGATCTTTGCTCATGTGGATGGTGTTATGGCTATGGGTTTTTTTCTACTTTGTTGTGCTGGAGTAAAGTAACTATTGTAAACCTTTTTCTGTCTCTATATTGTCCCTTTCTTCATCCTCTGGTTGGAGAAAGTTGGCTTATGTTGGATCTTATTTGTGTCCATTGGCAAGAAAAATCTGGGAATTCAATACTTTTTCTTCAGGTCCTGTAGGTTTTACTTTGTGAACTTTTTATCTTCTATTACCTTTAACTTTTAGTCATATTATGGTTTGTTTACATATGGTTTTTAGAGTTTTCAGTTGTACTTAGAAGGATTCATGTCCTAAAGGATTCTACTCTATCTTCCTAGACATTTCTTTCTATTTCTCCTTCCTTCCTCCCTTCCTTCCCTCTTTCCTTCCTTCCTTCCTTCCTTCTTTCCTTCCTTCCTTCCCTCCTTCCTTCCCCTTCCTTCCTTCCTTCCTTCCTTCCTTCCTTCCTTCCTTCCTTCCTTCCTTATCAGAGATTATATTACAATTCCTGCAATGTTGTATGAATCAACCCATTTCCCTCAATTTATTTCCCAGATTATATTATACCCAATTCCAGCTAAGAACAGAATTAAAACAATTTACCATGGAGCTTTTAAGTACAAGGTTTGTAAAGAGAGTTGAGCAAGAAAGTATGCATAAAAGCCCCATAACCTCTGTGCTAGTTTTTCTACCTAGAGCATTGAATGATCTTTCCTGTTTTCTGGTTCCATACCAATCCATCTATTATACAACTTAGCTACAGTTGGTCCAAGATATTACATTAATTAGCCACAAATGTATCTATAGCACTATGAAAAAAATGGTGACTTCTTTAGTTTAGGTGAACCAATCATCTTTTGATCCTGTTTGAAAATATCAAAGACTAATTTGTCCACTATCATTCAGTTCCAGTTATGGATTTTATGTTTTTGATAAGCTCTTACTCCTTCAGATATTTTATCTCATTCACGACTGCTCTTCACCATAGCATTGAAGTGCATGGAGAGAGAAGGCTTTCAGAACCTCACATCAGAGAAGAAGAGAGGTTGTGTTTTCAGATATAACTCTTGTCCTGCCTATTATTATCCTAGGGAATTTATGGTTATTCCTTCTTTCAGGATGCCAGCCTTCCTATTGGCCTTTCTGTCCAGAGAATGTGAGCATATTTTTCTAGTCTTCATTTCCAAATATATACATTGGCTTAATTTCTGAGCAATAGAAAATTGAAGCACTCTTTATCCAATTTACTTTCTTTTTTGGGGGAATAGCATTAATTTTGGAATGAGAAATTAAATTTTATCCTAATTCAACAGATTTAAATAGACATCTGAGGAGATACAGGCAGCTGAAGGCTGGAAAGTATAGCTGGAATCAACAACAAAGGAATTGTATTTTGCCTCTTCTGGTTTTCCCAAAATTTGTCTGTTTTTAAAAAATTTGTTATTTTTGAGGAAATAATCCAATATTTGGCCAGTTTATGTAAATGTTGTTTGCCATTAGAAAAATATTTTTGATTATGGTTCTTTTTAGATGAGTAATTAAATAATAAAATATAATAAAAGTTCTTGGAACTACAGATATTTTATATTATAACATAATGTGACTTTACATAAGGTTTTACAACTACTTCCCTTTTTGCCTGTGGCAAATCTAGAAGTCAGTAAAAGTCTTGAGTTCTGTATGATGCAAGACTCATAGTTATCAAATTTGGATGGAGAAAATACTTACTGAAGGGTGACTGATTTCCTTGATTTTACTCCTAGAGCAAATTGAATGAATCATTATGACAATGCACAACCCTGAAACTTTTATTTCTAATAAGCAATCTTGATGCTTCTATGACAGTTTCAGCCTTCATATTTATTGAAAATCTATTTTCAGATGCACCTTTAGCCGTGAGTGTGTGCGTGTGTGTGTTGCGTGTGTAAGTAAATCCAGAGCCATTCTACATCTTAGTTACACCCCCCAGGCCTATTTTTCTTTTCTTTCTTTCTTTCCTTCTTTCTTTCTTTCTTTCTTTCTTTCTTTCTTTCTTTCTTTCTTTCTTTCTTTCTTTTTTTGGTGGTGGTACGGGGGTTCCTGGAAGCCCTTTTACCACTGGGCTACACTCCCAGACCTATTTTTATATATTTACTTGGAAACAGGGTCTCTTAAGCCAGCAAGGCTGGCTTCTAACCTGCGCAATCCTCCTGTCTCAGCCTCCCAAGTGCAGGAATTACAAGCCTGCACCACCACTCCCAGCTCCCCCAGCCCTATTTTACTTTTGAGTTTTCAAAGAGGGTCCTTTAAGTTGTTGAAGGCCTCACTAAGTTGATGAAGTCATGTCAAACCTGCAATCGTCCTGTCTTTGCCTCCCAAATTACTGAGATTCCAAGTGTGTACCACCACATCCAGCTACCTTTAGTTTTTAAAATTCTTGATATATAACACTATCAGCCTTAATACTTTACTATTTTATTTTCTTACCACCAACTCCTTCTTTATCTAGCACCAGTCCTACTGGTGGAGAAAATCAGTGATTAAAATGATTCTGTATTCTCTTAGACAAGACATGTTTGAATATATTTGAATGAATCATGCTTTTTTATTAAACTAATCAGTTTATTGAAAATCTTGTTTAGTTAAACAATGAGATCTATGAATTTGATATTTATGAAGTTGCAATGTTGCTTAACTGATTCTGGGTTTTGAATAAAATGACATATAATCATCAGGATACAAGGAAGCTTAGAAAATTACCCTTGCTCATTAAATTTCAGATTATGTAAAAATAGGAAAAACAGGTATAAAAACACAAAGTGCTTATGCTAATTAACAAAATGATAAAGACTTAAGGCAAATAGAGTAGGAAGGAAATATTTAGTGGAACAAGTTGTCAAAAAATTTGTGAGTAACTCTCTCTCTGTATCTATCTATATCTACCTATCTATCTATGGGTATCCATCTACCTATCATCTGTTTACCACGAATTCTACATCTTGAGACTCAAGCCTACACATGATTATATTTGATCAAAAGAAAATATCAGGTGTATCTCAACACTTTGAGGAAGTTAATAAGTTGTATAAGATAGAAAGTAGATAGGTAAATGAATGTTAGAGGTAAGAGTCCCATATTATTTTTACATTCCATGGTGCTTTCTAAAGAGGGACAGGCAGAAGATACGTGAAGTTATATCTCTTTCTTATATGTAGAACATGACAATTTGTTTTATATATGGGGTTATGGTTATGGTCTTTTGTTTCAATATTTATTTTTATCATAATATATTTAATTTTATTTACAGTTTTATTTTCATTTAGCCTATAGTATTTTATCTTTCAAAATATTAGTAAGATTAAATTATGAGGCAATATTAATAACCTATAGCAGACAAAGGCAAAAAGAAGATCATCCCTGCAAAAACATCTTTCAGTGAAGCTTGTTCCATTTTAATGTGCATTCAGGTATCACATCCACCATTTTGCATATTTGCATATTAATTTAGTCTCCTTTTTTCCAGAGGAGCAAACCTTATTTTCATTGTCTCTTTTCTATTATCCTAATGTGTGTGCTCAGGTCAGTTGGTTATTATCCAACCATTTTAGCAGAACGCATTATTTTCCAGAATTATAAAAACTTTATTGTTGGCTAAAAGTGATTAATTACTGATTGTACAGTTACTTTATCATCGAACACATAAAAGAGATGAAACAAAAGGTTCGAGCTTGTTATCTCATTCATTTTTATTTTAAGGGAAGTACTATTAAATTTTTCTTAACTTTATTTAAATTAATTCAATCTTAACTGAAAATTATATATTAAAAATGATAGCATAGTTTAATACAAAGCAACTATATATATTTAACTTAATTTTTAAATGATATTACAAATTTGGGTGCCTAGTAACTATTGGTTGGGACTATAAAATATAATATGTAATAAACCTTCCACTCCTGTAAATTGATTATTTTTAATTAGAATTAGAACAAATAAAATGAATCTTGAAATTTTAAGAGGACATTTCCTTTTATAGGATCGTGACTTCTATCAGCCTTAAGTAGTTTATTTTGCTATATCTTTCTGGGTAAAACAATGTACTATTTTCTGATTAGGTTGTCCTCAAACACTTTTTATTTTAATTACTTTTGTATCTTCAATTAGAACAAAGAAAAATGCAACCAAATGTTCCCTTTGTTAAAATAAAGATATGTTGGATATATTTTATATACTAATCACGATGCTGAGAAATGAGAAATATCAGGAGCCCTCACATTTTGATTATTACTTATCTCTGTTTTGAAGGAGTTCTGCAGAGGAAAATATGTGTTGAACTTTAGTCAAAGATGAAATAATTAAGAATCGTTAGTTTTCCTAAAATCTATAAAGTTGAGGAACTACTAGAATCACTATTCTACGTATTGTTTATTAAGTCAATCTCAACCTTAGTATGTAAGTTTATGTGAAATGATGTAAGTTAGATAACTTCATTTATTTACATTTGAAAATTTTTCAATGGAAGGATACGTATTTGAACAAAAATAGTTTGTAATTGGATCTATTTTAGCATTGTATATTACTGAGATGGAAGTTTTTGCTAATATCTAACCGCTAAAATTTTATTCCTCTTAGGCTAATAGTCATTTGACATTCACTAAACATGATTTCATGTCTTACCTTAAAATTTTTCTTAAAATAAACCTGTAGAGCCGGGTGTGGTGGCGCATGCTTGTAATCCCAGCATTCGGGAGGCTGAGACCGGAGGATCGTGGTTCGCAGACAGCCTCAGCTACTTAGTGAGGCCCTCTGCAACTCAGTGAGACCTGGTTTTGATATAAAGAATAAAAAATAGGGCAGGGGATGTAGCTCGGAAGTCAAATGCCCCTGGGTTTCATCCCCAGACCTGCAAAAAAAAAAAAAAAATAGACCTCTATATCTCAAGCACCTTGATAAAAGTATACTGACATTTTCATACCAAATGATAGTCTTATTGAATGCATCAAGATACGATGAGAATTGAAATTATTAATATTACCAAATTAGAAAATCATACAAATTGAGAAATTACTTTTATCAACTTTTTGTACATTCTAATAAAGGTAATTTTTCAATGGATTTGTCCCTACCAAAATGATAAAAAAAATAGGAATTTGAATTAGATAGTTACTTGATTTTGAGTTTGAAATTATTATTATTATTTTTTTCTTTGCGGGTTTGGGGATGGAACCCAGGGGCATTCGACCTCCAAGCTATAGCCCCTGCCCGAATTTTTATTCTTAATTTTGAAACCGGGTCTCACTGAGTTGCAGAGGGCCTCACTAAGTAGATGAGGTTGTCCGCAAACCGTGATCCTCTGGTCTCAGCCTCCCGAATGCTGGGATTACAAATGTGAGCCACCACGCCGGGCTTGAAATTAATAATTTTAAGCACAATATCACTGCATAGTCCCTAACACAAGCTGACTCTCAAATTGAGATTCTCTTAACTAGACATTTTTTATATAATGCTGTTAATGCTGTTTTTCATGAATTTCAATTTTTTCTTCTTTTCAGCATGAACTCAATTTGATAACATCCTTATCAAATTAAAATCTTTAGAAAAATTTTTTAAATTTAGGGTAACAATTAGAAAACAAATTCAGTTTCATATGCTGATTTTTCCTAAGGAAATATATTTCTAAGAAAATGAATGATTTCTCAGGTATGTTGACAATTTTGTTTTTGTTTTGTTTTGTTTTTGTTTTTGTTTTTCCTAGTACTAGGGAATGAAACTAAGCGTATTCTGTCTCTGAGCTTCACCCCAAAATCTATATTTTTTTAAGAAATAGGGTAGAGCACGCCAGACCCATGGAGAAACCAGGCCCAGTACCCTGGGTCCCGGAGAGGGGTCGCAAGGGGCACGCCAGCCAGGACCCGGGTCGCAGGACTCTGGGCCCCGGGCTGCACCGCGTATAGCATGCCAGACCCCTGGAGAAACCAGGCCCAGTACCCTAGGTCCCAGGCAGAGATCACGCGGGGTACGCCAGCCGGGGCCCGGGATGCGGGACTCTGGGCCCTGGGCCAAACCGCGCGTAGCACGCCAGACCCCCAGAGAAACCAGGCCCAGTAAGACCCTGGGTCTCAGGCAGGGGTCGCATGGGGCATGCCAGCTGGGGCCTGGGTCATGGGACTCTGGGCCCCAGGTGGAATAGTGCAGAGCATGCTAGACACATGGGGAAACCAGGTCGGGTCACAGTGCTACTGAGTGGCTGATCTCACTACCTCCTCAAACCACATATACTGTCTTCTCTTATTGAGAAAAAAAAAAAAAGGAAAAGAAAAAGAAAAAAGAAAAATATCGGAGAGGGGTTAAGAAGGCCGTTGCAGATGCCAGGATACTGGAGATGCAGACAAAACTTATCCAAATGAACTGGAACTTATGAAAAAATTCCCCATGATGGTGGACTGCTGTTTCTCTATATTGTTAAGAATCTTGGACATCACCTGTAAGGAGAGAGTTTAGCGGAGACCAAGGAGAAAGGTGGTATTGAAAATGGTCTCTGAGATGGCGGTGGAGACTTGTATTCGGGAGAAACAGAAATCGGATCCTACCAAACTTATGTTTTTTGGAAAAATTACACCAAATGTCGAATGCTACCATCACACATGCTTAGGAACACTGGACAACACTCAGAGTGGAAAAAGAGCTTGGGAAAGATTTGAAATGGTGGAGGCAGTGGCAATGGCAGTAGCCAGTACTCAGGGGAGGCAGAGATCTGATGCATTACACCTGGAACCTTTGAAATAATAACTCCAGAGGCAGAATGCTACCACCACACACCCTCAAGAACGTGGGACAATTGGTTGGGTGAAGAGGGTGCTAAGATTGGAACATACCAAGGGGTGAGGCTGGCGACGGACACAGCAAAGCTGGGATTGGAGCCTGCTGTGAGGCAAGGCCGTTGCTGGAGCCTCCGAGGCCAGGATCGGAGCCTGCTGAGGGGCTAGGCTGGTGCTGGGGCCAGTGAGGCCAGGATTGGAGCCTGCCGTGAGGCCAAGCCAGTGCTGGGGACTTCGAGGCCAGGATTGGAGACTGCCGAAGGGTTAGGCTGGTGCCAGGGCCAGCAAGGCCGGGATCAGAACCTGCTGTAAGGCAAGGTCGGTGCTGGAGTTTGGAGGGAGTGACCAGAGCCTGCCGAGGGGTTAGGCCGATGCTGGGGCCAGTGAGGCCGGGATCGGAGCTCACCATGAGGAAAGGTTGGTGCTGGGGCCTGCAAGGCTGGGATAAGAGCCTGCCGAGGGGTTAGGCTGGTGCCAGGGCCACTGGCCGGCATCGGAGCCTGCCGTGAGGCAGGGCCGCTACTAAGGCCTCCGAGGCCAGGATCAGATTATGCCGAGGGGTTAGACTGGTGCTGTGGCCAGCAAGGCAGACATCAGAGCCTGCCTTGAGGCAAGGCGGGTGCTGGGGCCTCCGATGCCGGGATCAGAGCCTGCCGAGAGGTTAGGCCGATTCCAGGGCCAGCGTGGCCGGGATCGGAGCTCACCGTGAGGCAAGGCCGATGCTGGGGCCTCTGAGCCCGGGATCGGAACCTGCTGAGGGGTTAGACTGGTGCCGGGGCCAGCGGCCAGCATTGGAGCCTTCCGTGAGGCAAGGCTGCTACTGAGGCCTCCGAGCTGGGGATCGGAGCCTAAGGAGTGGTTTGTCTGGTGCTGGGTCCAGCGAGGCCAGGATAAGAGCCTGCCAAGGGGTTAGGCCGGTGCCGGGGCCAATGGCCGGCATCAGAGCCTTCTGTGAGGCAAGGCCGCTACTGAGGCCTCCGAGTTCGGGATCGGGGCCAGCTGAGGGGTTAGGCTGGTGTCGGGGCCAGCGAGACCAGAATCGGGGCCTCCCATGAGGCAAGGCCGCTGCTTGAGCCAGCGAGGTCTGGATCAGTCCACCGGGTAGCCAGGCCACTACTGGGGCCGTCAAGAGTGGGATCGGTACTTACAACGCAGCATGCACAGAGAAATATCGCAGAAAATAAAAATCAGATGCTTCCTGTAATCAGCAAAAACTAGGAGGAAAGGGGCAACAGGAAGAGATTGAGCTATAGAAAGGGCTCTATAGTGAAGCAACTAAGGTGACCAATCAGAGGGTATGGAATAGGGGAGGATGGAGCCTCTTTAAAAGCAGGAGGTACATAAACAAATGTATCAAAGTTAATCATCAAACAAGCATGGGATCGAAGGAGGGGGAGGGAATGGGATGGGTGCTGGATGAGGGCTAATTGGATGATGTGTGCTTGTATATCCTCTCAAGTCTTGTATTCCAATGAGATATATGACTACAATGCACCAATTAAAACATAATAAAAAAAAGAAATAGGGTATTGCTAAATTACTGAGAGCTATGTTAGGCTGACCTTGGACTTGGAATTCTCCTGTCTCAGATTCTCATGTGTTGAAATTATAGTCATGCACCACTGAACCCAGAAACAACTTTTTTTTTCCTTTTTGTCCCAGAGTTTAATGTGCTTGAAGTGCAACACAGTAGCCAAATATTCAAAATTTTCTTTGGAAAGATAAATAATTCAAATGGCCCTGGAATTCCTAGGTCCACCCAAGTGAAATGAAGTACCTGCTTTCTTCCTTACTTTGGATAATTCCGATGAATATTATAGAAATGTTATGTGGTGATTATAATAGCCATTATAATGAACTATGATGTTTGCAGGTCCTTCTCTGATAAGTAATAATCAAAGAGTCTATCCATGCCAAGTCATTCATCCAGAGAATAAACTAAAGATGAATGAACAAGAAGAGGATGCCTTTATTTACTACCTCAGTCTCTGATACTGTTTCATTTACTAATGATGATATATATCAGGTGCGCCAATTACTAGGGATATGATTAGGATCACACTATTTAATCTTTAATCCTCAATTTTTTCATTTGCCGTAGAGATGGAGATAAAATATGAAATTACTTAATAGTATACGGCTAAGAATAATAATTCAGAATACTTTGTATCTAAGGCTATCATTCACATTAATCTAACTTTTCCTAAGTCATATTTTCAAGGTGCATATAATAGTTATACAGAAATGCATAATACAAAAGTAAATTTCATTATTCTAAAGAAATTACTTATAAATCTTTATCTTTCAAAATTTTTTATAAGCACAGTAAATTCAGCCTCCTAAGTTATAACAATGATGACCCGAAAGTGAATATAAACTAAATGCCTTTTTATTTACTTTTGTTGTTTTATAAAATAAGTTTTTATGTGTATACATATATACACATATATATTGTGTTTGATCCTATTAAAAAGCTGTTAAGCTTCAAATAAATATCAAATATATTCATTGTTATCCTATTAGAATATAATTACTTTTTTTAAATGTAGTCCTTTCTCAATCATAAACTTTCCTATCTTCTTTGTACAAAATAAAAATAAAATCGACTCTCCCAAGTCTAACAGAAGAGACACAATATCTATAAAGCCTTTGCAACTACTATATAAAAATTATTTCTCTTACCTTTGAACTGTTCAAAATTTATAGCCCTAACATTCATTTTGGCATTTTAATTACATTGTGTGCAACCATTTATTCTCTCCAGAATCTAATCTGGAGTCTTCGGAAAGATATGCAGTGTTTGACAGGTACTAATTGTACAAGTAAAATCTGTTAGATTTTATATCAATCAGGAACATAAATTATAGCATTGTATTATAACATGGTGGTGATAACAATGACTTATAGTTTACGATTGAATTATCTTTTTATACATTTATTGGTACATTTTAATCTTTCATCATAATGTGATTCACTGTGATAGTGAAATATTTGCCCATAGTACTCAGTGGCTCCCTCCCTTCTCTACCCCTTCCCCATATGGGATATTGAGATTGACATTAGTATCCTCACATATGTACTTAATGTCAGTGGAAGTATTTCTTTCATTGATTCTCCATCCCCCACTTTCTTCCCCTAGACCACATCCCTGGATCCACTGGAGTTTCTCCTCCTTTATCTGAAGTTTTTCTGCTATTGCGATTACTCCCTAGCTTCTACATAAGAGAGAAAACATATGACCCTTCACTTTAGCTAAATTATAACTTAAGTGTTAAATTATTATTAGTTAAATTATAATATGAATATTGTATTTTTAAACAGAAAACAGGAGACGAGTTAAGTTAATGTTAAATTGATTATCTAGTAAATAAATATTGAATAGCTTTTTTTCTTCTATAAAAAATATCAGTTAACAGTGGATGCCAAGACAAAAATCATTTAGGATATGTTCTTAGATTGACTCAGCAGAAGAAAAAACAGGTTGATGTACCTCTGTCTCAAGTATTGTGTAGTGAATAGCCAGTGTGTAGGCATCACACCTGCCCATCCTAGAAACTTCAAAGCAATATCACAGATGGCTTATAGAGAAATTGCTTCCTTTAATATCACCATTCTGTGGAATCAAATAATAAAAATAATCTATTTGATATCCTGCTGGGTAAATACAAACACTTAGACTAAAGGCTAAATTTCTTGCTGGATGAGAAATATGTTGGTGTTCAATTAAGAATAGTTCTGTATTTAGGGAATTAAAAAAATTGTTTGCCAATTATCAAATTAAATAAACATTCAAATAATAGAAAGAACTAGGGATTCATTGATAATTAAAAAAGAAAGAAAATATGCTTCTCATAATAGTGCTAATTTCTATAAGATCTGCTTGAGAGGTATGGGATATAATGTCAGAAATATAAACAGATACCAGATACCATTCAAATACAAGGCATGCTATTGGCTGTAGGCCTATTGTAGATTGCCTTTATGATATTGAGGTAAGTACCACTTCTGAGTATCTACCCCCAAAATTGGAAACCAAACCTCCAAAATAATGCATGTGTATCTATGTTCATAGCTGCACAGTTCCCCATTGCTAAACTATGGAGCCAGCCAAGATGTCCATCTTAGCTGATAAATAGATTACAAAACTATGGGCTATGTACACAATGGAATTTTACTCAGCCATAAAGAAAAACACAGTTACATTATTTACAGGAACATGGATGTAACTGGTTAACATTATTCTAAGTAAGATTTGTCAGTAACAAAAAATAAGAAATTGGAAGGTCTCCCTAATACATGGAAGCTAGGAAGAAAATAGGTCATAGGAGGAAGTCTAGACGAAGAAGGAGCTATTATAGATGAGCAAATAAAGGGACCTAACTGAGGGGATGGGAGGGGAGAAGAGGAAGACTCTCTAATGTACATGATGTACTTTAACAAACATATCAATGCCAACCACTAAGCAAACATGAGGAGGGAGGAGAAGGGAAAGGGGTGGGAACTGGGTAAAGGCTAATTGGGTGATGTGTGCATGTATGCCTCCACTATCTTGTACCCCATTAAGATGTATGACTACAATGCACCAATAAAAATTATAAAAGAAAAATATGAGGCAATTAGTTCTCACATTCAACTGTAACATGACCAATTTTATTCACTAAGAATTGGGTGTGTGGCATTAAATGATTCATTTTGCCTCTTGGACAATAGTTTAGTAAAATTAGAATTTGTGCTACTTGAGCTCTGAAGATCCCTTCTGTGCAAATATTCTGTAATTTTCTAATTTATAACAAAATATATAAGTTTAGTAGATGAATTAAAAATACTGCATGGAATACATTTCAATCAATTACAATTTACTTCAATAGATATTACTACTACTACTACTAATAATAATAAGCTATATTAAATGCGACATAGGAGAAACTAATTATATGTAATTTTCTTCAGGATACCTAGCAGGTACAAAATTTGTTTAAATTACTCCTCTCTATCTAAATTTGTATAGGCAATGTTTTTGAATAAATAGATGAGTGGAGTCAAATTGCTGCAAGTATATTCAGGTGGTAGAAAAGAAGTTCTACTGTGGCTGAGATTATCTCAGGCTTTCTTTTTCTTATATTACACAAATATTAAACATGGTTGCTCTCACCTAGTATTCCTTCTAATATGTATTGGGTAAATAACATATATATGTTCCTAACAACTTTGCCTAGGTCATTCTTCAGAAATGAACTTATCTAGACATCAAAATTGAAAAATGATGAACTACTATGATTACTATCAAGGTAATATTAAATTCCATCAAACTGCGAGATAAATACAATTCACACTGCTTGATCATAGCATCAATCAAATAAGCAGACAGACTTAGGATATTCCTTCTGAAAGTTCTGATGAGGATTCTGTAAAATCTCTTTTATTTAGTAACGAAAATATGTAAAAGAAAATTTATGGAAGGGCTGTGTCATCAAAATTCAATATTTACTATTTTTCTAAAAATAAATTATGTTATGTATATTACATTGAAGCATTTTAATTAGAAGAATGGCTTAATGAGTAGAGGATGGTATTCATCAAAACGGCAGGATAACAGAGTTACTTCAAATTTACTTTTGTTGCCAGTAGCCCATGTAAAATGTCGAGTTTTAAATTTTGTTTTAGAAAGGCAATCATACAAAATGAATATGACCAGGTTTTTTTTTTAAATAATGTGCCATTCTCTCTAGATTCCTAAAGTAAAATACTAAAGTTTCCTTCTAATATGTACTTCCTATTTATTGATATCATTGCAGTTCGAAATTATTCGCACTCAAACAATGCAGTAGACAAAGAACTGCAAAACTACCTCATAGATTTCTGTAATTATTGTTACAGGGCAAATGTTTATTGACGGCATCCTGCAAGGTCATTGCCCACATTGCCCACTTCATAGTTTGTAGCATGTAAAAACAAGGTGTTCTTTAACGTTTTTAAATAACTATACATGATATTATATATTGAAAGGATATTTTGGAGATAGGAAAAGTAATTTAAAGAGCAACAACAATTAGCATTAGAAAGGAAGGCATGCTTAGAACCAACCCTTTGGCATTGAACAAGTCTTTGAGAGATAGAAAGAATTGGGGTGGAAACAGAGATTTAGGGACATAGTGCTGCACAGAAAAGCAGAAATCAACTCCAAGTGGGTTTCTCTATGCTTTTCTTTAGGACCAAATGTGTAGTTATCCTTTAGGATAATAATTAATAGGTTCTCTTGAAACATTTTTCTTTTCATTTATTTTTTAAAAAACTAACAAGAATACCAATTCTATAGATTCCTGCAGACTCTCATAATCCTTCATTCAAGCTCCATATGAGAGAAAAAGCTAAAAATGCATTCAATTTTTATTATCTATTTAATATATTTCAGCAAAACAATGATTTAGTAGTGTTCAAGCATTGGTAATTGTCTAGTTAACAGGATTTCAAACATACCTCCAGATACATACAAACTTGTGCTCATCACAATTTAGGAATACTCATGAACTTTTACACATCTATGCCATGCTTCAGAGGGAGGGTAAATAATGTCATACACAGCCGGGCATGGTGGCACATGCTTGGGCGGCGGAGAGAGGAGGATCACGCAGGTTTGAAGCCAGCCTTGCTGGCTTAAGAGACCCTGTTTCCAAACTTAAAAAAATATAAAATAGGTCTGGGAGTGTAGCCCGGAGATAGGTTTCCAGGAACCCCAGTACCACCAAAAGAAAAAAAAATGTCATACATATAGAGAAAGCTACAACTTAGTTGCAAATATTAGAACATACAAGATGAGCAACTCTAATTTCATAGAAAGATATGCCGATAACCAAATAGAGACATTGAGTACCAGCCAGCTTTACTTTCATGAAAATCATTACAGTCGCACATAGCCACTACCCAACCTCCACATACATTTATATATACATAAAAACTCTAGAGCACACATAGTAGGATCGGAAGAAGGTCTGGGAAGGGCAACTCTAGGAAGTGTAATATAAACCTATCAGGGGGTGACAGGTTATTAAGAAAAGAGGATTAAAAAAATAAGGAACAAATGATAGGCATTAGAGTGCTGGGACAGACCTAAGCCAGATTGATTGCAGATAATAATGGAAACAGTTTGGTAGACTTTTGAAGCCACTTACTATTTCAGGATAAATATATATTGGTTAATCCATCACATTCTAATTCCTCTGAATTAATAAACCCCAATCTCAAATTATAATGTGTTCCATACACTTATCAGAGAAACAATTGTTTCCAGAACTTAACAAAACAAATCATTTATGGTGCTTTCTATATTTGATGACATACCCTCTCTTTATCTTTTTTGTTTTCTAATCTGGCATTAAAATTAGTATAAAATAAAAAATTCTAGAGGTAGCATTAAATATGTTAACACTCTAGAAAGTACAGGTAATCAGAAACTCAAATTCTAGAAGATGCATCCATTTCACAGGGGGCGTCTAACTCACACCAGCACAAATAGATAGTTTAGTACTGCACAAAGTACCTCTAAATTAAATGTTTCATCTCTAAATATCTTTAGCAGTATTAATTTCACTAAAGAGAGACAATTTACTTTCCCCACCATACTTACAAACATGTATTTATTTTCACCAATAAAAATGCATTTCTAACACTTATTACTAGTCAATTAGAAAAGGAGCTGGTAATTGAGAAAAGTTATATATGCCTGAAACACTTGCATTAGCTAATTTTGGAGTGAAGTGCTTTAAAACATATGGCTTATTTAATATTTATTCAAGGTCAGGTCAACAGATTGAGAGAAAAATGTCATAAACGATGAGTTTTTGCTAGCCGTGGTGGTGCATGCTTGTAATCCCAGCACTTGGGAGGCTGAGAGAGGAGGCTCAGACAGTTTCCGCCTCCCTGTTTCAAAATAAAGACTAAAAATAGGACTGGGGATGTAGCTCGAAGATAGAATGTCCCTAGGTTCCATTGCTAGTACCGAAAAAAATTCAGAAAACAACAGTAGCAGCAGTAACAACAACAAAGACACTGTGCATTTGTATTCATAGTTCCCAAGAGGAAAGGGCATCTGAGCCAGTCAGCATCTCAGGAGAAAGTAACAGGGTCAGTTGCTATTCAGAAAGAGTGAGGAGGTTACCAGGACACCTGAGCCTTTATTGTACCATCTGTGAGAAAGAACAGCCAAGGCAAGGTAAACAGGCTAAGCCGGCTAAATTAAGCAATTTCCACGGGCTCTGCTGCTTAAGGGCTGGCCCTAATTATCTTGTACAGGCCCTGAGGTGATTAGGACAGAGGACTAGTGGCCCTGAGTGGGGAAGTCAACTGGAGAAGGTGACGGAAAGTAATATTCTACTCTTTAGTTCACATATGAAAGACATTCTTACAAGCTAGTAAGTATTTTATCTTAAGATAAAGAGGCATCAGTAACAGGTGGAGACTTTGGCTAATGTGCTCCCATATTATCCCCAGAAAGTATATTTTAATTTAGGGATCCTGACCAGAAATCTTTCGCTTAATACTAATTGACAAATAGTTTAGTACTGCCTACAAAGCTAACGTGTTTTGAAGAAAAAAATCATAGAACATAGAACACTTACCTCCTCACTTTCACATTTTAATCTGGGTCCTTGCTCTCATTTTTTTCTTCACAAATACAGCTACATAGACACATGATATATCAACTTATATAATTTTATAACAAATAATTTAAGTAACACATTTCTGTGCCTTGATATGAAGGTATCACTAAAACCTCTCTGGCAGTTTGGGAGGGAAGAAGGGAATAATCAGGGTAGAAATGAAACACACTTAAGAGATATTGTGTACATATATAAATGTGTCATCTTGAATCTCAGAATGTATAATTATATTGTACCAATAAAATTCTAAAAAAATAATTCATATATGTATGTGTATATGTGTGTATGCATACACAATGGAATGATGTATAATTAACAGAACTCATAATATTTACTTAAGCAGTAAACAAACCATGATAAGTGTCAGAGAGAGATTAACCAAAATAATATATTAAACATTCCATTGTAATACTACATTGAAAATAAAAATTAAAGTTATTGATATCCAGTGTAATGGGCCAATCTGATTCTATATTTTTGCTGGATAAATTTCTTATCTAAATGTATATGAATGTTTCCATCAGCCTTGATTTAAAAAGCATATGTGTAATTGTGCATGCAGTAGATACAGTGAGGCTTCAGAATATTATTTGAGAAGAAATATCAAAGTAGACCTCAAGCACTGCCAAAAGAGAAGAGTAGGAACCTGTCTAAAACAATTATTATAGATTTAATAAAAATGCCACAAAGAAGAACAAAATTATGTCATTTACAGGAAAATAGATGGAACTGGAAAACATTCTAAGTGAGATTAGTCACAAAAAGGAAAAATTCAGATGTTCTGAATTATGGATAAAACGGGTCATAAAAGATAATCTAGATGAAGAAGGAGAAACCATAGATAAGCAAATAAGGCTACCTAACTGAAGGGTTGGGAAAAGAAACAGGGAAATTGCCTAAGGTACATGATGTAAATTCATAAACAGATCAATCAGTAGGCCAAACATGAGAAGGAGAGAAGGGGGTGGAAATGGGGTGGGAACTGGGTAAGGGCTAACTGGCTGATGTGTGCATGTATGCCTCTACTATTTTGTACTCCATTAAGATGTATGACTACAATGCACCAATAAAAAATTTTAAAAATGTTAGAACAAGATTATTGGGAAGTACAGAGAACATCATGAAATATATTATGAAAAAATATTAAGAAAAAATAGACGGTCTAACTCAGGACCATGGTCATTCAAAACAGAAAGATTTGGGAAAAACATCAGGATTTTCTAGGGCACTGAGCTCTATCTCAGTTTTCTGCATTACTTACACCGAAGCTCTGAAGCCAAGAACTAGCCAATCTTCATTTCAGGTGACTACTACCCACCATGATGGTCCAACTGATTTTATGCCTGACAGATGGGTTAAAAAAAATCTTGAGATTCATTAGCAAGTCCAAAAACAAACTGTGTAATTGCTTTCATTTTATGTGCAATACAAAATATATAAATCTACTCTCTTAAATTAATGAAAATTGAAAAAGAAAGGAAAATCCAGATGGAGTACTTTGTCCATATGGAAAAGGTAATCAGCATTTTGCTTAGCAACACGGGTTTAATTATGTTGGTTAATGTAGGAGGTAAAATCGGGGACTAAGGTCCTCTGTTAAATTAAAATTGATTGACTCCAGAACATGTCCTTAAATTGAAAAAAATAAATAACTTGACCTTTGAAGCCATCAAAGTTATAAAGCTTCCTTTAAAAATATAATTTTCTCTTGGGGAAGTTTGATTGATCACTTCTAAGAAAGCTGTCAGCAAATGTTATAATTTCCCAATAATTTGGACAGGACTTTTCCAAAGATGAAGATTGCTGTTCAGACAATCTGAGGAAGCATTATTTGCAACCCCAGGTAGGGAGAAGGAATAATTTCCAATTTATATGCAAAATAGCAAATATGTATGATCCATTATTTATGGCTTAATTAGTTAAAAATAAGAGAGTAGACAAGAAAAAGGCTTACTTAGCAACATTACATTCTAAGCATAATATTGGTATTTCCAAATGGAGACAGCCAATTGGATGCATCGGTACTTTGCCAGTTGAACAAGTAACAGGTGAGCTGTGCCTTGGCTCTGGCTGCAAACTGTAAGGCAAAGTGTCCAGAGGACAGTGAGGGAACAACATGGGCCTGTATTCCAAAAAATTTGCTTCAAGACTCACCAGACCTAGGAGTAAATTTAAGATACTGCATTCACAGTAAAGGAGATATTCACTATAAATACCTTTAGTATTGCATTTATAGGAAAATAATATAATTTTCTTTATTTTTAAGTCTGAAAGAAATGTGCTTTGTCATAATTATTAAGCTAAGACTTCCTCTCACTGCCCACTTCCAGGAGTTCACGTGGACACACACACACACACATGTATACATATATGCATGAACACACATACACACACTAAACGCTAAGTTTTCACTTGAACTTAATAGAGAAATTAAGGAACTAGAAGAAATCTAGAGCGCCACCATTCAAATGGTTGAAAAATAGTCTTACAAGGTAATATTATTTACTCCTAAGAAAACACCCTGAAGTTCAAATTATGAAGAAAGAGGGCAGTCTCACAGTCTAACACAAAACTTAGTGTGAATTTGTGAATTTTCTACATATGTGACTTATGTGGAAAAGAAAGTAGGAGAGTTCTAGTTGGGCAAAAAAAATAAAAAAAAGGTTTTGGTTAAATAGAAAAATGTGTTTTGTGCTAGCTACATTTATATAACAAATCTGGATTTTCTGATAAAATATCAATGCCCTTTAGAATTTTGAGCTAATATAAAATCAATATGTGCTTCATTATTTCAGTTTTCCTACTAGAACAGGACTTTAATTGCCAGGAGCCTACCACCACATGCCATCTCATCCTGCCTATTGAGCCTCCAGGAAGACTCCTAAGCTCCTTCAATATTGGGATAGGTCTCCCAATATGATACCACAACATGTCTACTTCCAAAATTATATCCCTGTAATTCCACTTTGTACATTCATATATATTTATCTATTTGTTCTTCTATTTGCCTCTGACGTTTTGGGAGGGCAGCAATTTAACCCATTAGCAGCTTCGATTTCTCTCTCTCTTCTCTCTCCCTTCTTTCTCTCCTCCCTCTCTCTCCTGTCTCCTGTCTCCTCTCTCCTTTTTCTCTTCTATTTTTCCTATTTCTGGTACTAGGGATTGTACCCAGGATCAATCATTCTACCTCTGAGCTATACCTCTATCCATATTTTAATATATATGTGTGTGTGTGTGTGTGTGTGTGTGTGTGTGTGTGTATATATATATATTTTTTTTTTGTGTGTGTGTGTGTGTGGTACTGGGGTTCCTGGAAGGCCTTCCACTCCCAGACCTATTTTCACATTTTTATTTGGAAATAGTGTCTCCTAAGCCAGCATGCGTGGCTGGCTTCGAACCTGCGCGATCCTCCTGTCTCTGCCTCCCAAGCGCGGGGATTACAAGTGTGCGCCACCACGCCTGGCTTTTATTTTATATTTTAAAACAGGATCTCACTAAGTTTCTGAGGCTGGCTTTGAACCTGTGATACTTCTGTCTCAGCCTCCCAAGTATGGGGATTACAGGGATATGCATCATACCCAAATGAATCTCTTTCTTTGTATATAATGAGGCTATTAAATGGAGTGTTTGCCTTGCATCACCATCCAAAGGAATTAAACACATTAGATTGCCTGATTCATAGAAAGTGATAAATCTATTTTATTTGATCTGGCCATGAAGATGCTGCCGTTGACAATAACATAGAAATTATTCTGTATACTATCTAGAAATATGTAATGAATATTTATAATTAATAAAACAGTAAATTAGTACAGAAAATGATTATTTTTTATTAAATTTTTTTTTACAATATTGGTTCTCATTATATAGTTGGATACTCTGTCTCTCAGAGAGTTCCTTCTCTTAAGTACCTCCCTTAAATAGTCACATTCTCCAATATTATCTTCTTTGCTTATCCTGGACATAACTTCTTGCTAACTTCACCTACTTACACTTAAAATATGATTCAGTAGTACAAGAACTTCTTCTGAAACTGAGAAGTATCTAACAAGCTGCTTATTGGTTCTTATCTTTATATTCCAAACTCAGTATACTTTATGTATATTTCATTCAATTCTATTTTTGCTTCTAAGCCTTTATTTCTGTACCTATAACTAGCACTTATCCTGTAGTCTAAACTAGAACCTGTACATTCTTCTGGGTATCTTCATTTACTGTAACCTACAACTTTTTTATGTATTAAGTCTAGCAAGTCCTGTCTAGAAAGATTCCTTATGTATGTATCAATTTGGTCATTCCTAATGCAATATTTGATAATGTTTGTGGAAAAGCTTTGAAATATATGCACATATAAAAAGGCCATATAAACGTGTATAAGTATATTAAAGTACATATAAGCACATAAAAAGTATGAACAGAAAAATACATGCTACATAAAAGAATTTATATTTTCCTTAAATGTATAAATATGTATATATAAATCAAGATGGTCAATGTGGTACAGAAATACAGATTAAATAATTTACATTAAACACTTTTTCTTCCATATGAAGATATAAAATAGAGTGGGAAATCTTCTAAATCTGAAATTTAATGTACTTTTTCCACCCCAATGGATTGGAGCCAGGGCTTTCCACATGATAAGCAAGCACTGAGCTACATTGTCTGCACACCCCTCCCTTCTTAAAATGTTGAGACAGGGTCTCACTAAGTGGCCCAGGTTAGTGTCTAACTTGCAATCTTATTGTTTTAGCTTCCCATGTAGCTGGAATTATAAATGGGCACCATTGTACCTGGCTATTATTATGGTTTATGACATTCACACAAACTCGGGAAGATATATATGCTTAGATACTGCTTTCTCAGTGAATCTTTGCCTATTCACCTTATTTTAAAATTCAGAGCCAGGTATGATTGTGCATACTTGTAATCCTAGTACTTGGAAGACTGAGACAGGAGGTGAGGGAAGGGACCTGAGAGAGTCAGGGTAGAGGAAGAAGACTCAAAGAGTGCATACATACACAAGTTTATCAATATTAATCACAATGTACATGGTGGGGGAATAGAGAGAGAAGAGATAGAGCTAGCAGAGGCTCACCAAGTGCTATGTGCTTGCATGTCTCTATGAATTTAATGCACTAATGAAAGAAAATGACAAGTTATTAACTAATAAGAAATCTAACATTAAGTAGTAGAGATCAAGAAATATTGGTATTCTTAGTAAAATTTCAGATGCCACTAAATCTGCTAATATCTACATATGCTAGAGAATTTCTGTCTGAATTAGGCAGACTATTGAGTTACAAAAGTGAACCAAGATTTGATTGGAAAAAATAATCAGACAAATAACAATATTAAATGTGATTTTAGCAATCCATTTTGTAGTGCAAATAGTGGCAGTGAGCAGTGTGGGTTAGGAGTTCATTGCTTTTGATTAATACAGAGAAACAAGGGTTTATTTTGCTTTGTTTTGTTTTCCTTTATATATGTAAGAATTCTCAGAGAAGTATAATAAACTATATATAACAGAAGTAAAGACAAAAAAATTATATGTATTTGTCTTGATAACTTTCTTTACATTAAAATGTGTGTATGTGATGTGTGTGTGTATGTGATGTGATGTGTGAGTGTGAGTGTGTGTGTGTGTGTGTGTGTGTGTGTGTGTGTGTGCACGTTGCTGGGGACTGAACCTTCTACTTGAGCTATACCCAAAGTTCTCTTTCATTTTTTTTCTTTATTTTGAAACAAGGTTTCTCTAAGTTGTGGAGGGCCTTGCTAAGTAACTGAGGTTGGCTGTAAACCTGTGGTCCTTCTGTCTCAGCCTTCCAGCTACTTGGATTACCAGCATGAACTACCATCCCTGGCTCTCTTTCATTTTAATAGTATCCTAAACTTTTATTTATGTTTTATAATAACTAAGCTTGCTTAATTTATACCTTGTGGGATCAGTTCTCAAAAAATATCCTCTTGCTTGTAGGTATAGCATTTTAGTTTTTACTTACTTCATATTAACCTATATTATAAGATCAACTAGCAGGATGATTCTGTTCTATTTTCTCTTTCCCCTCATGGAGTACAGGGCCATGAGAATATTGATTTGTATTTCTTTAGTTGATAGTACTCAACTATTACAAAATAAAATACATGAAATTTTTTCCTCTCATGTTATTTTGATTAACCCATAAACTTCAGTAAGATCCTTTTTTTCTATTACAAGATAATTAGAACATAACTAATTTGTATTCTTTCCTTTATTGTTACTTGTTTTATTATAAACACTCTTCTAAAACTTTAGACATCACCTTCTATTACTTTTAGCTAACTTGAGGATGTTTATTTAATTACAGACCTAAAGATTTAAAACAAAATGAGTAAGGAAAAACAGGATATCTCATCATTGCAAAGGATCTCTATGCAGCCATTTTTCTTAATGTTTGATACTCTTTTTAGTTGAAATCATCTTTTGAAGTATTTCTTCAATTTTTCAATTATATGTAAGGATTCATTAATTCAAATTACAATTATTTATTATTAGAACCAATGAAAATTTACATACCAAAACGTTAATATTACTTCTGTCCATAGAAAACTGGAATTTAAGCACAATTGTCAGTCATCTGGGGTAGCACCATATCTTTGATAAAATTGCAGAGGCACCCTTGAGTCACTCAGTGATATTAGTTAAGTGACTTAACTTGCATTACTGAAATTTTATCCTTAGCAATACAATTTTATTGCATAAAATACAATTATAATGAAATTTGAGATAAAAGAACCTAGTATAACAGCTCAAAATTGCAGTGGTTAATATCATCATCATCATCACCACTGTTCAACTGCTGTGTTTTTTTCCTACTAACTAATGTGACTTTCTTTCAATACTCAATTTTGTCTGCAGTGTGATGTCTTTCTTGCCAATTTTGTATAAAGGAAGTTTCAATTGTGCTGCTTTCATGTAAGTATAGATTCTCTGCTATGTTTCTCACAATCAAAGACGAGAAAGGAAAGAACAATCCAATATTTTAAAATTGTACACTGCTGGAGACGAGGCATTATAGAAATCTTAGTCACATTTTCCCCAATAAATAAGTTCCTATAAAATGGTACTGCTTCACTAGAATAAGAGCAACACATGATGCACTATGAAATGTCTGTTTAACACTATTTGTTTGCCTGTGTGACTTACCAAGCTCACCATGGTATGTGAATGCTATCATGCACATAGAGCCTGTACTCACTGGGGGGCTGATATGATGGATGACTATGATCAAAACTGAAAAAGGCATCTGTTTCAGTCTTTACAGCTTTTTTGCATTGATCCATTGGAAGAGGATCCCAGAGCCTCAGTTGCCTCAGTGGCTGACAGAGGAAACAGTGGGAGCAAATGTAATGGATGTGAAGCTGTGAGGTCAAGTGTCTTCAGGTGGATGTTTTGGTATCAGTAGACTAGACTTGCTGGATAGAGTGGGAAATAAAGTGGTAGGAAGATTATCCAAATTTTAACGTGTCTACGTGTCTAGAATATTTGCAAAGATCATTGTATTACAAGTTTTATTATTGCTTGCTCCTGGGACACTGAAATAGATCAAGAGGGGTTTAAGGAATAAGATACTGAGTTCTTTTTTCTTTCTTTCTTTCTTTCTTTCTTTCTTTCTTTCTTTCTTTCTTTCTTCCTCCTCCTCCTCCTCCTCCTCCTCCTCCTCCTCCTCCTCCTCCTCCTCCTCCTTCTTCTTCTTCTTCTTCTTCTTTTCTCTCTCTCTCTCTCTCTCTCTCTCTCTCTCTCTCTGTCTCATAATTGAGATTGAACTCAGAAACATTCTACTTCTGAGCTACACCCCTCTGCCCTATTTTATGAAACCTTATTTTGTGTGTGGTACTGGGTATTGAACCCAGGGGCATTCTGCCTCTGAACTACACCCCAGCATTATTTTGTTTTTATTTTGAAACAAGGTCTCTCTAGGTTTATGAGAGTCTTACTGCTTGCTGAGGCTCTTCTTGAACCTGCAATCCTCCTTGTCTCATCCTCTTAGTTACTGGGATTATATGCATGCACAACCATATACTCTATGCTTTAATTTTGAAGCAGAGTCTACCTAGGTTGTTGAGAGTCTCACTAAATTGTGGAGGCTGGTCTTCAATTTATGTTCTTCCTGTCTCAGCCTCTCAAGGGCTGAGATTACAGGCATGCACTACCATGCCCAGCTACCACTGAGTTCTCTACAACTTGGGCATGAAGAATGTACACATGGCTGTGTGATGGTGTGCTCCTATAATCCTAGTTCTTGGGAGAATAAGACAGGAGAACAAAACAGGGGCAATGCCAATGTTTACTTTTTATTGTCATAAGAATAAAAATTAAGGATTACTAAATACAATGCCTCATGTACAGTACATTTTCTAAAGTAAAATTAATAATGATCATGATAATGGATTTTTCTCTTGTAAATGAAAAACATTTTCTATGTGAATTTTAGTAATTGGTTTCTTGGCTTCATACTCAAATGATTGAATTTCTATTTGTTCTCTTGCAAAGTTCCTCTAAAGCTGTGAAATTGTCTTGTTTTCTTGAGAATGCTGCAGATGGAGAATTTTTTTTTCTTAATTAAAACTACAGAAAGAAGGAATTCCTAGTTTCTGTCTCCTGTAGTGCTCTGCAAATATCTCTGGGCTGTCACCAAGATATTACCAATGCAATTATAGAACATACAGAATCAAGCATAGAGGAACTATAGCTTATCTATCATTTCTTATATTTCATAGGTTAAAGGATGAAAACTTGCAGTAAGTAAGGTGGTGTGTTCAGAGAAACAAGGTTAGTACGCGAATTGAAATTCCAACCCAGATTCGGTCAAATCTAAAGATCAATTACTGTGTCCTTAAATGTAAAACTATTTTAATACCTTGCTTTACTTTTATCCAAATGCTTAAATAAATTTATTGTTTGAAGGATGGGTTTTAATGTCCCAGTGGGGAAAATACCAGTTATTTTTGTGCATAATGGCTTCCTTTTGATATCTACTTCTGTAATTTCCATAGGAACCTTGTAAACAATATTCTTACTTGATTGAATTTAAAAGTGGTAATTGACATCTCTCTCTTGCTACTACAGAGGAGATAAGTACAATAAGAAAAATTAAAACCATCCTGTAAATATTGATTTCTATATCCTTCAGTTACTGTACAGTATAATCAAAGGTCCAAGTATAACATATGGTTCAAAAAGAATTTTTTTATTATACCAAACAATTAAATTCTGTTTGAAAGGAAAACAACTTTTAATGATGGACTCATGTGCAGGAGTAAAGGTTCATGATAGAGAAATTAAATGTGATCCCAATAACCCAGTAACTTTAGGAATAACTAAAATATATGTAGTTATAACTATGTCATGTGATCGATATTTAATGATTATATACATACTTGAATATAAAACGCAGATATATGTATAATCTAAATATAATCTAAATATAACCTGCAAAATTATGTAAAATAATGACTTGTATTCCTCTACTAGATGATTTATTTATTTATTTATTTATTTAGTGATACTAGACATTGAACCCAAAGACATTTTACCTCTAAGCTATACTCCAAGCCCTATTTTATTTTTTTTTTTAAATTTTAAAACAAGATCTTGCTAAGTTGCAGAGGGCTCACTAATTTGCTGTAATCCTTCTGTCTCAGCGTCCCAAGTACTAAGATTACAGGCGTGTGCCTCCATTTCCCACTCTACTATATACTATATACCATACTGTCTCCTGTAGTGTATACACCAGCATAGTAGGAGACATTCTCTGCCCCCTTTTAGCTGTGTTGACATGTGAAAAAGAAGAATGGAGAGGCAGAGAACATGTAAGGCTTAGTTAACAACTTAAAGTGTTCATGGCTCCTGGCTAAAAACGGATCCTACTGGCTCTAATTCCTTTCACTGTTCCTTCTAATAATAACCGTGCATGTTCAAGACCTTGATTTATTAACCTCTCTAGTCTCTTGAGCTCCTGACATTAGTTTCAGTTTTCTACTGTGTACTAAGTCAATTCAACCAACTGGCCTTCGATCGCGTTGATAACACGTAGATTTTTTTCTTACTTCTCATATCAAAGCCTTATTGTTAATTCTACTTTGATATTTTATCAGAACTAGCCAAGCTGTATAATGAAGATGAATAAATGTAGCTATATATGATGCCTATATTACACACAAACACGCATCCATATGTTTACATGGACCCTTTTGAAGAGTAGAGAAACATATTCAAACAAACTACATTCTTTGTAAGTGATTAATTGCTACGCAGTGGCTTGGGGTCCAAATAAAAGCAATAGTTTAAGAGTTATATAGTAACATAGGAACAAACAGGTTCATAGCAATAAAAGATCAATATTACATTCTATTGCACCTCAGGAACTTTGTTTTCACTGACCTTCCATACCGACCCCAAGTCCTTTGAATATAAGAATGTTCCAAGAGCTGGGTGTGGTGACACATGCTTGTAATCCTAGTACTTGGGGGGTTGAGACAGGAGGATCTGAGGTTGGAGGCTAGCCTCAGCAATTTAGTGAGCCTCTCAGCAACTTGTGAGACCCTGGAGGTGTAGTGATTGTAGAAGTACAACACCCTGAGTTCAAATCCCAGTAGCCCCCTCCAAAACACACACACACATACACACACACACACACACACACACACACACAAACACACACCACACACACACACCACACACACACACACACACACACACACACGAATGTTTCTAGAAGAAGTTGATTAGCTTTCTGAGGTAAATAAAATTGGGCTTATTCACTCATGCTTCACAAAGGCATCATCTTCTCTTGAGTTGAGCAGCAAAGGGCAGGATGGGGTGAATTAATAGATTTTTACATATCAATGACTGTTCCCTCAGTAAAATTATTAAAAGATACCATTTCTTAAAATAAGAAATTATTTTTGAGGGAATAGAGAATTCCTCCACCAGTTTCATCTTAAAGAATCACTTGTGATGGTTTAATGGAAGAAGAGGCACCTATTCCTTCATCAGCATAGTTTTGTATTTTTTTTTTCTACTGATACTGTTTTCTGACTCTGAAGACTGAGATTTCATTAAACAGATATGCACCCACATAGCCACAAAAAGGCCACTCATATTTCTTTAGCCCTGTAACTTCTCATCATAAATTTTCTCCAGTAAGAAAGTGATGGCACATCGCACAGAAGTAGTTAGGATTCAGTCATTTTTTTTCAAATAACAAACATGATGAAACTCAGAATAATGGGTGGTGTTATGGTTAGTATCGGCTCTCTAGCCATTCTGATATGCTCAGGTAACTAGTTTTAGGGGGATGAATACACATGTAAGAAACACATATTGCTATTGCTTTTGTGTTGTTAGCTTTGGGTCAATTCTGATTGACATGCTATTTACCATTTGTCATCACTAAGCACCATATGGCTGATTCCAGTAGCACATGGAGTTAATAACAAATATCAGTGAAATGAGGTGACAATTCCATCCCTCCTTTGAGAAACAGAGCCATGTGTGCAAAAGTAAAATTCTACACTGAGATGTTGCTAGGAGATTCAAAGGACAAAATGGTGAAATGTTTAGAGTTATATCCAGATATTGCCTTGAACCTAAGGAGTCTGGCATCACAAGTACAGGATGTAAATCAGTGACAAAATGAGAAACCAAAGTCATAGCCAATGGAAATATTGGGGGAAATAACATCTTTCATACATGAGTGTGATGTGGCCTCATTAATAGCACATGCAGTTTTACTGGATCCCTAAATATCACAAAAACACATTCTATTTTATATCTGTCAAATTATCAGTTCATTCCTTAAAGGTCATCATGAACTTGACTAGCTTCTTGGCAGCACTGGTAATTATTTAATTCTATAAGTTTATCTACTGTTAATATTTTCATACATACATCAAATAATATTGATTATATATTTTGCTGAATGTGTATCATTCCATTTTATCATCAGAATCCCCTCAAATACAGAGCCTGTGCTCCCAGTTTAAAAATTCATAATCAACTGTAGACATATTTTTCATTAACTTTAATATTTTAACATCTGCATATAGATAGGTTTCAAAGATGACCTTATTTTAGAAGAAAATTGAAAATTTGTAAAATTAAGAATTTTAATTTAACTTATAGTCAGCATTGTATAATTTATTAACAATGTAAGCTCTTACAAACTGCGAATGAGTAGGTTTTAGAAAATAAATTTTACTTATTTTTCAATACCCATTTCCATTTCAAGAAATTTACTGTCATTGCCCTATCTTTGTGGAAAGCACTAGGGCCGACAGTCCGTGACTACTTGCTTTCTGGGCCATCGGTAATTCTGCAGCAATTTTCTGAATGTTTGGAATAGCAGAGGATGGACAGCAGATTCATTGCTGGGAAGTATAATCTCTGTAATGGCCTTTGTCACATTTTGCAGCATATAAAACATTCCTGGGAGACAAATGTGACTCACTTAGTTTGCAGTGAGCTCTTTAGGGCCCATCCGTCTTCACAGATATGTCAGGAAAGACACTAAAGGCTTGGTAGAGTGTGTTCTTCAGGGGAATTTCATTTACTCTTTAATGCAACAACCATTTATAAAATGCGGCTGGAGAAACAGTCATTTAAAAGAAACTCATCAGTGGCAATACCATCTTATTCTGAAAATCAGTAAAAGTGAAGTGAGCCAAAGTTGATTTCCCTTTTTTAGGAAGTTTTGTCCTGATTATCCTTTTCCAGCCCTGGAGAGCAATCACAGAGGCTCAAGGGAAAGACAATATTCTATCTTCTGCTTCAGATGAAGGGATCTGGTCCCACCAAAGGACTTTCCTCCCAGGTTGATCCGCCTTGATCTTCAGAGAGTAGGGCAGACAACCGAGGTCTTGATAGACACATTCTTCTGTGTGATGTGCCATAACTATTTTACTGGAGAAAATTTATGGTGAGAACTTATTAGGCTAAAGAAATATAAGTGGCCTTTTTGTGGCTATGTGGGTTTATATGTGTTTCATGAAATCTCAGTCTTCAAAGTCAGAAACCAATATCAGTAGAAAAAAAAATACAAAAGTATGCTGATGAAGGAATAGATGCCTATTTTTCCCATTAAATCATCACAAGTAATTCTTTAACATGAAACTGGTGGAGGAATTCTCTGTTCCATCAAAAATAATTTCTAATTTTAAGAAAGGATATCTTTCAACAATTTTATTGAGGGAACAGAGTCAGTGATATGTAAAAATCTATTCATCCACCCCATACACACACACACACACACACACACACACACACACACACACACACATACACACACACGGTGATGGTGGTGGTGGGGTGTGTGTGTGTATATGTGTGTGTATGTGCATGCATGTGTGCATATATGGTACACAACTTTTTTATTATTTTATTAGTGCATTACAATTATAGGTCATAGTTAGATTCAATGTGATAAAACACATACTTGCACATGGCTTTCTGTATAGATTCCTTCATATTTCACCCCAATCCCCCTCCCACATGAGTAAGTGAGATTGGCAGTCATATTTTCACATATTGACATTATACTGTTTGAACTATTTTCTTCTTCATTCTTCCCTTTTTCCCTTTCCAACTCCCTCTCCTGGTCGGTCATCAACTTTATAGCTCTTGCTCAATATTAAAGTGACTTGTTTTCTATTTTCTCTTAAGTTTCTAAACATGAGAGAGAATATACCATCCTTGACTTTCTGAGACTGACTAGTCTTAGCGTACTGTTCTCTAGCTCAATGCTGTCTTTCTACAAATGACATTTCTTTATGGTTGATAAAACTCCATTGTAGGTTTATACCACATTTTATTTATCCGTTCATTTCTTGGAGGACACCTGGGTTGTCCTACAACCTGATCTTTTGATACAAATATACACTTGGAAAATGGTCATCATAATCAAGTTGTTCCATATAATACCTCACATAGCAGATCTCAGGTGTGGGTGGAGGACACAGTAAATATAAATTCTATTTTTTTAGCAAGTTTTAAGTATACAATACAGTAGTTTAGCTCTTTTCTCAATAATAGACATTAGCTCTGCAGAACTGTCTCTCTTAAATAATGAAACTGTACTCTTTGACCAACACCACCCCCATTTTCCTGCCACAACTTCTGGTAACCATCATGCTACTTTCAGCTTCCATTAATTTGACTGTTTTAAATTCTACATCTAGTTGAGATCATTCACTATTCTTTTTGTCTTACTTATTTTATATTTTGCTTAAAATAATTTTCTATAGTCCCACCTTATGCTATAAAAACGTAAGATCTTGCAGGGCGTGGTGGTGGCGCACGTTTGTAATTCCCGTGTCTGGGAGGCGAAGACAGTAGGATCGCGCAGGTTCAAAGCCAGCCACTCTGGCTTAAGAGACCCTGTTTCCAAATAAAAATATAAAATAGGTCTGGGTGTATAGCCCGGAGGTAGAAGGGTTTCCAGGAACCCCAGTACCACTAAAAAAAAAAAAAAAGTAAGATCTTCTTTTCATGTGCCGAATAATAATTCAATGTAATGTTTGTGTGTGTGTGTGTGTGTGTGTGTGTGTATGCATGTGTGTATACTATATTTTATATCCACTCATCAAGGGAAGGATATTTTTTCCATAACTTATTCATTATGAATAATAGTACAATGAGCATAAGAGTATAGAGAGGTATAGAGACCTATATGTGATCCCAATTTCTATTATTTTGAATTATACCCAGAAGTGGGTTTACTGGATGATATGGCAGTTCTGTGTTTATTTGTCTGAGGACTCTCCATACTCTTTTCTGTAATGGCTATATAAACTACATCATGATTAACAGTGAACAAGAATTCTCTTTTATCCTTACCAGTAATTTTATCATTCATTGTATTGATAATAGAAATTCTAACAAGTATGAGGGGATATCTCATTGAGTTTTTGTTTTTTGCTTTTCTGATCCTTATGATTGTGAACCACTTTTTCATATACCTTTGGTCACTTGAATTTCTTCATTTGGGAAGTATCTAGGTGTTTGGTCAATTTTGTATTCTGTTGATTTGGTCATTTGATATTCAGCTGTATGAGATCCTTATGTATTCTGGACATTCAACCCTCATTGGATATATAATTTGCAAACATTTCTATCCATTCATATATCGCCTTCTTATTATGTTGATTTGTTTGCTGTGTAAAAACATTTTAGTAGTATGTAGCTCCACTTGTTTATTTCTGCTTTGTTGTTTATGGTTTTGCTGTTATGTTTAAATAAGCACCACTCGTAGTATTGCCAAGGAGTTTCACTTGTATTTTTTTAATCTGGAAGTTTTTACATATTCAGATTTATATTTAAGTCTTCAATACTCTTTGAGTTGATTTTTTTCTATAATTTAAGGTAAGAATGCAATTTAATATAATTGCACATAGACATCCAGTCTTCCTAATATCATTTATTGAAGAGATTACTCTTTTGTCATTTCATATTATTGGTGCTCTTATCAAAGATTAGGTGATTGTATATGCAAGGATTTATTTTGGGACTCTCTATTCTGTTTTAGAATATGAGGTATATTTTTATATATTTGTATATTGTAAATTCATATTGGCAATATTTTATAATTTTAATTCACAAATATTTTACCTGTCTTTTTTCAAGTATTGTATTCCCTCTTTTCTCCAGTTAAATTCCATAAAAGCTAAGCTATTCTAATAAAAAAAAACCACAGAAAACTGAACATTTTTATTTTTTCTAAGTGTTACAGACTTCTTCCATTATGAAAAAGAAGCTTCCTGGGGAAATATATTTTAGCAATACTCTCTTTTCTCTAACTATCCTTATCTTTACCAGTATGGGGAAAAATTGTCTTAGTGCCATTTCCAGTAGCATTTTTTTCCTTATGTCCTGAGACTCTTGTTGTCTAATTAATTCCCTGATCCATTTTATAAAATGTCCTTGACCTAATCTTGTAATAATAAAATAAATGATATATTAATTCCAAGCCAAGTTCCAGTAGCTGTTAGTGGCTTAGGACACTATAGATAACCTTCTGAAGACTTGGCAAAGCAAACAACCCTATATACTATCATTTCAAAAGAGTAATTAAGTAAAACATTTTTAGGATTTATATAGTTTTTAAAGGATATTATTTTGGTATTGATTTCTTTCATTCACTTTCCAGCATATGGCTTTCTCTTTTCAACCCATTGTTCTTGTTCACATCAGATACGCCTGATTTGTCTCTGCTTCTGATGTTGTGCATAAGTTTGATACCAACATAGTCCCTCTCTTATGTGTGATAATGTTCTAGGTTGTATCTAAAAACCAGAAACAAAGCCACTGCATTTGGAACCTATCAACGAACTAGAAGGAGGAGAGCAAAAGTATGGAAATCATACTAATGTTTCCTGTAGAAATTTCCTATGTCGTCATCTCACTAGAAGTATTGGCTGCTGTGCCAGATACTCAATAAAGAACCAGTCATTTTATTTAGCCACGTTTCAACATAAAGAGAACAGAGACAGAGAAAGAGAAAGAGAGAGAAGGGAGAAGGAAGAAGGAAGGAGAAGGGAAAAGGGAGAAGACTGAAGACAGGAGAGAAAGAAGACAGAAGAGAAAATCTTTATGACAGCTGTGGAGGCCAGGCATAGTAGTATACACCTATAAGCCCAGTATTTAAAAAAGCTAAAACAGGATCCCAGATTCAAGGTCAACCTCAGAAAATTAACAAGACACTGTAAAAAGACCAAAAAAAAAAAAAAAAAAAAAAGGTCTGGGGTGTAGCTCCAAAATAGAATGCCCCTGGGGCCAAACTCTAATAACACCACCAAAAACAACAAAAATACAGTTGTGCAGTATTTTTACTCTAGAAATATATTTTCTTATATGAATGCAAACATCCACTTCTCAGATTGTAGGAAATAAGTAAATAAATAGCCCTCATCTCTCTACTTATCTCTTTAACAATATTACACACACACACACACACACACACACACACATATATATATATATACATATATATATATATATATATATATATATATATATATATCCATGCTTGGCTGATCTCACTTAGCATAATGTTCTCCAAGGCTGGTTCAACATATACAAATCAATATATGCTATTTACCACATAAATAGAAATGAGAACAAAAACCACATGATCATATCAATAAATGCTGAAAAAGTATTTGACAAATGCCAACACCCATTCATGTCAAAAAACACTGCAGAAAATTGGAATAGAAGGAACTTATTTCAACATTATTAACACAATATACAATAAACCCAAAGCCAACATCATATTGAATGGGGAAAAACTAAGAATTTCCTCTAAAATGAGGAACAGTACAAGAATGCCAACTATCACCACTCCTTTTCAATATAGTTCTCAAGACTCTTGCCACAGTAATAAGACAAGAGAAGAAAATCAAAGGAATTCAAATAGGAAGAGAGGAATTAAAACTATCCTTATTTAAGATGACATGATCTTTTATCTAGAAGACCAAAAGAACTCAAACAAAAACTACTGGAGCTGATTAACCAATTCAGCAAAGTTGCAGGATACAAAATCAATCTAAAGAAAACAGTTGCTTTTCTATATGCCAACAATGAATCCACAATTAAAGAAATAAACAATTCCATTCACTATCAAAACCAATAAAATACCAAGGAATAAACCTAACCAATGGCATAAAATACCTCTACAATGAAAACTATAAAACATTAAAGAAAGAAATTTAAGAAGACCTTCAAAGATGGAAAAATCTCCCTTGCTCATGGATAGGAAGAATAAATATCATCAAAATGGTCATTCTGCCAAAAGTGATCTACAGACTCAATGCAATTCCTATCAAAATATCAATGACATTCTTCATAGTCTTAGAAAAATCAGTCATAAATTTTATATGGAGAAAGAAAAGATCCAGAATAGCCAAAGCAATCCTCAACAATAAGAGCCATCAGGAGGTATCACAATCCTTGACTTCAATTATACTACAGAACAATAGTAGTGAAAACAACATGGTATTGGCACAACAACAGGCAGATTGACCAGGGAAAAAGAATAAAAGATATAGAAACAATTCTAAACACAATATATATATTGATCTTTGACAAAGGAGCCAAACTCATACACTGGAGACAGCCTTTTCAACAAAAAGTGCTGGAAAAAATGTCTATTCATTTGTAGAAAGATGGAACTAAATCCTTACCTCTTACCATGCACAAGAATCAATTTGAGATGGATCAAAGACTTTGAAATTAGACCAGACACTGTGAAGTTATTAGAGGAAGGTATAGGCTCAGCACTCCAACATATAGGTATAGGCAGTAATTTTCTCAACAAGACATCCAAAGCACAGAAAAGTAAAAGCAATAATTAATAAGTGGGATGTTATCAAACTAAATAGTTTCTTTTCATCAAGGGAAACCATCAAGAACCTATAGAGAACGCCTACAGAATGGGAGAAGATCTTTACCAGCCACCATTCTGATAGAGGGCTAATATCCAAAAGATACAAAGAGTTCAAAAGACTCTACACTAGCAAAACAAATAACCCAATCAAGAAATGGGAACTGAATTGAATAAACACTTCATAAAAGAAAACATAGAAGTGGCCAATGATACATGAAAAGATGTTCAACATAATTAGCGATTAGGGAGATGAAAATCAAAACTATGCTGAGATTCCATCTATTCCCAGAGTGGCAAACATAAAGAAATCAAATAACAACAAATGCTGGTGAGGATGTGGGTTGTTGATGGGAGTACAAACCAGTTCAGCCATTATGGAGATCAGTGTGGAGATTCCTTAGGAAACTGGAAATGGATCCACTATATGATCCGGCTATACCACTCCTGGTTATCTTTCCAAAGGAGTTGAAATAAAAAAAAAAAACTGCAGTAACATTTGCATACCCATGTTCATAGCAGCACAATTTGTCATAGCCAAAATATGCAACCAACCTAAATCTCTACCAGCAGATGAATGGATTGCAAATTCATGGGAAATCCACACAATGCAATTCTATTCAGCTATAAAGAAGAACAAAATCATGGCATTCACAAGAATATGTAAAGATCTGGAGAACATTATGTTAAATGAGATCAGTGAAGCACAGAAAGAGAAGGGACATATGTTTTCTCTAATATGCCCAGACTAGGGAGTATTAGGGATACCAGACGGACTCTAGATAATGGAGGGGAAACCTCAGCAAAGCTAGAATGGAAGGGTAGGAGAGGAAGAAGCCTGAGGTTGATTAATAAAGAAGCTACATCCAAATCTGTGTAAAAGTATGAATGTAGCATGGTTAATCTGTATACTCATTGTTGGGAAGGGGGAAGAGGAAGTGGGGGGAGAGGACACCAAGCACAGTATGAATGTATGACATTTTCAATATGATCCACATAAAAATAAATAAATAAATAAAATAATTTTTAAAAGCAAAGTTATAGTGAGGCATGGTAGCTCTTGCTTATAATCCCAGTATTTAGAAGTATTGGGCAGGATTATACGTTCACAGCCACTTAGCGAGGACCTTGGCGACTTAGTAAAACCCTATTTTAGAACTGAAAAAAAAAAGAAAAACAGGAGTGGGGTCACATCTCAGAGGTTGAAGGCATTTGAGTCCAATTCTTAGTAACACACACACACACACACACACACACATGCACACACGCACACACAACATTATCGTGAGTATTATGAGTAAAGTTAATGCAGAATATAAGAGATGATATTCAGAAAGTATGTGCCAAAGGATTCATTTTTAAGTAAGTATGAAGTATCCTCACAATTCTTTAATAAAAAGTATCTTTCTCACACACACAAACACAATTTTTTTTAAAAAAGTAAAATTTTGAATAGTCACTTCACAAAAGGAGATATTAAAATGACCAATCACAATAACAAAGGAACTCAATATCATAAAATTCACCATAAATTCATTATTAAATATAAATTAAAATTACAATGAGATTATTTTCAAAAAAGTAGAAAAGACTAATGACATCAAGAGCTGAGGGTTTCTATTAGCTAAAATCCACATAAATTGATGGTGAATGTATAAATTAGTATAATCTCTAAGAAAACTCTCATATTGTATCTATAATACTAAAAATATAAGAATAACTTATGGTTAAGCATTTCTGTGGCTAAGCACAGAAAAAAGAAATAAACTAATAGTGAATTAATAATAAATTTAAAACTAGATAAAAGATCTATCATTCTGTAAGTATATATATATTTTATGTAGATAGATATTTTGTCTAGGTTTTCAAATTATATGTGCATAATTAAATATATTGCCTTGACAACTTTACTCACAACGTCCCCAAACTAGAAAAACCTGAGGGTCCATCAACAGTGAACAAAAATGTACTAATATAATAGGCCCTTACATAGCAATCAAGACAAAGTACTGCTGTGTACAATAACACAAGTAACTACACAGTAAAATAGTGGGCAGAAAAAAGCATATACTTTATTGCATTTCTTTTATAGTTAAGAAAAAGAGATAATTTCACCAATGTTCAGAATCGATCTCATTGGAACTCAAATGCCAACCTTCTCTCTGGTAAGAACTTCCTCAATTTCTGATCATGAATACATTTAAATTCTTAAATATTAAAAGATATACTTCTTAGAATTTAAAATCCATCATTTGATTTTTGGGCCTTCTGACATCCTTTGAATGGTCCATGAACAAAGAGGTCGGCTCATTTTGGGCCAGTGAGCTTTGGCTAAAGGAAAGCAATCCAAATATATGTGGAGCACCTGTGAGAAACATGCCACTTGCCACTTACATTGTAAAGCATTGTGTGTTTACTAATATCAAGGCAAGGGGTACTTGTTTGATTTTTTAAATATATTTTCATATGGCTTTCCTTCTGAAGGTCCATATCTTAAATGGCAAAGTCTGCATACGCACACATGAACACAGACCACAAGTACTTTCTTTCCTTGACTACCAGGAAAATTAAGTTTGCATGCATATTCATGCAAATACAATTGATTCTGTAGCTGAGTCAGAAAACCCATTGCAATAAAACCAAATTTAAACTCCTGTTCAAAAGAATGGTTGGATTTTATGTGAAAAGCAGACAGTTACTAAGAATTAAAGAAAAAAGGACGTTGTGGTTTCAGGAGCTCTAGAAGTGAAATAATCAGGATCAATTCCACCTGGATTTCATTTATTTTTCAGAAGGGAGCCCACTTTGCACTTACATTGATTTGGTTGACATTTGAAATGTTTCCCTTTCATGATGTGTATAGTCTATTCATATCCAGACATTGCTAGACATATCAGCTTTCAAGGGAAGGAGAAAAAAACAGCGTTGCCAATTTTATTATTCAGTTATCATTTCCATTCTTATTTACATACCATATGTCCCCAGAGATTAGAGGCCTTTGGAAAAGAAAGTTATAAGGAGAAAGTACAAAAATTTCAATATTGCCATTGAGAGTCCCTCCTAAGGAAACCTAACAAATTAATGAAAGAATGAAGAGAGAATAAAAAATAAGTAAGAAATTCTGAGGATTACACTGATATTGACCCCTGTTATTTATTTGGTTTTGGAATACAAGGCATTTTAACTTCATAAGATATATAAGATATATTAATTTTCTTAATCACTGTCTGAAGTACCATAAGGGGGGGGGGAGAGAGAGAGAGAGAGAGAGAGAGAGAGAGAGAGAGAGAGAGAGAGAGAGAGAAAAGGAAGAAAAAAATTGGAGAAAGAATAGAAGCTATAGGAGAGGATGGCAGAGCCACTTTCAGAAAATCCCCATGATGCATGGTTTAATTTCCTACTGTCCTTCTTCATAATCTCAATCATTTTGACCATGAAACCCTATATTTTCATTTTGCAAATGCTGTGTGCTCTATATAGCAATATGGGTAGAATATTAGGATAAGACATTGATAAAAGAAGGAGCATGCCAGGAGAAATAATTTCTATTTGCATACTGACTTCATGGGTTGTATTGCTAAACTAGTCTGTTTCAGCCAGGCATGGTGGCCCACATTTGTAATTCAAGTACTTGTGAGGCTGAAACAGGAGGATCACAGGATTGTGGTAAGCATCATCAACTTAGTGGGGCCCTCTGCAATTTTGTACGACCCTATTTAAAAATAAAAATAATAAAATAGGACTGGGGGTCCATCTGCTTAAAGGCAGACAGACATTCTTGGGTCAATCCTCAGTAACACACACACACACACACACACACACACACACACGATTTCTGTAATCCAGTTTTCAGGCATTAAAATCAGGATCTGAAAATGAAAGAAGCTTCCCCCCAAAATAGCTATCGAATGGTTAGAATTTCATTCTGGAATCATATTTAAGAGGTATAAACTTATCAGGCAATTTCTGATCTGATACATACTGCTCTGGATACTTATTAAGTGTGTGTGTGTGTGTGTGTGTGTGTGTGTGTGTGTGTTTGCGTGTTACTAGGAATTTACATACTGCTCTGGATACTTATTAAGGGTGTGTGTGTGTGTGTGTGTGTGTGTGTGTGTGTGTGTATGTTACTAGGAATTGAACCCAGGGACATGCTATCTCTGAGATGAGACCCAGCCCTATTTTACTTTTTATTTTGAAACAGGGTATTGCTATGTTACCCTATGCTGCTATCCTTAACACAGGCATTCACCATAGTGCCTGGTTACCAGATTAGAGAAATACATAATGCAAGAAAGTTTGCTTAGAAAACATAATCTGAACTCCAGGTTAAAAAAGAAACCAACAAAACAAATATAAAAAAGGGGGAATGCTATGATCTGAATATTTGCGTCCTTCTAAAATCCATAGATTGAAATCTTTTTTTAAAATTTTTTATTGGTGCATTATATTCATACATCGTATTGGGGTAAATAAAAAAAACGTGTGCATACATACATGTACACATCGCTGATTTAATCCCTACCCAATTCCCACCCCATTCCCTCCCCATCCCTCCTTCCCTTGCTTGGCTTAGTGGTTGACTTGGATTCATAGCTGCACAATTCACCATAGCCAAACCATAGATTGAAATCATAAGAGACAGGTTATAGTATTAGTTGATGAGGACTTTGGGGGGTGATTAAGTGATGAGGGAGAAGTTGTGATGGTTGGGATTAGTATCCTTCTAAAAGAGACCTCAGAGAGTTAGCTCATTACTTCCACTATGTGAGGTATATAAAGAAGTTATCTATAAACCAACAAGCAAGCCCTCCCTAAACATAGAAACAATGAATCTTGTTTTCTACCATTTATATATGCGTGCTTAGATATTCAAATCATCAAATATATATAATATTGATGATGTCTAAATAATAATTGAGAAAGTTATAATAATAACTGAGAAAGCAAAAATAAATTATGCATAATAAATGAGTTATATTAATATTAATAGTTAATTAATAATTAATGAACTGCATATATTAAGTCCAAATGAATAGTATATATTACCTCAAAAAATTCTTCAAATGTATAGGATTTTTAATTGCTTTCGTCATTTCTTCTACTAAGAGTCTTATATCACCACTCATAATAGACACTTTGCTTACTATTTGGGATTAGGAGTTACTCATGCCAATGCATGGGAAAATTACCAAGGAAAATCAGATTTCCCTCTGGAATAGTGTTGTTCTGAGTATAAAGGGATTGATCAGGCCAAGTTACACAATGCCCTTTAATTACAGAGAAAAAAAGGCTTTCACATCCTGCCCTATCTCCATATATCAGTAACTCAGACATTATCTAGTTTGTATATTTTAGGTATACAAAAAGGATGCATTGTAACAGTCAGACTCAGAATTTAGCAGGCAGTTGCATCTTCAGAAAAGCACACATGAAGGTCACACAGTTTCATAGAGTATATGATATTACCAGACACCTTAAAATTGAAAGAAAATAACTCTAAAGTCGATATTCACTTCAGGTACCTTGAGTAGTGATTTCAAAGGGGGTTAATGTGATGGAACCGTGTTGGAAGAAACCAACTCTGTTGGTTGAATTAGAGCTACTGATTTTTTTTATTAATTGAATTGATCTTCCCTGTTCTTCTATGGTACCTTTGTTACATCCCCTGTAATCAAGGGGATTTATCATGCAGAAGAAATGTTCACAAGGGCTGTTTTTTTTGCCCTTACCGAATATGAAAAAAATAACACAAACACTTTATCAGGTAAAAAGGAATGTGAGAGGAATAAAAGGAGCTTAGAGAAAGCAGGATTCAGACTACAGGGTAACATTAGGCAGAAAAGAAGAAACTCAGCTCAAATGCTATAATTTGGTAAATAATCCAAGTTTCATCTTTATCCCAGAGAAGTACACCTACCAGCCTATGACAGTCGGAGTAATTCCATCTAAAGTTCCTCTAGTCAATTAAAATAACTAGAATAAAACTGAATTATTGGAACACTTATTATAATGGTGCAAACAAAATTAATACACATCAAACAAACAATATATTTGAAAAGTTTATCGAGTTCTCTGTAAAGAGAAAGAACACCATAGGAGCGGAAATTTAAGAAAATAGATTTGATATGCAATAAGGAAGAAACATTCAAATTCTAAAATTTTTGGAGTTGTCTAACTATATGAAGGGAAAGGGATACATTTTGCCTTGGAAGGTAATAGGCTCTTTGACACTGTGTATATTCAGTCTGTAATGCATAGTACAGAACAAAATTGTCTAAAGGAAATAAAATATAAACCAGAACGTCAAAGCCTGTATATAATTATAAATTTTGTTTATTATTTTAAAATTTCTCTTCACTGTTATAAAGGAAGAAATGGAAGATAGAATTAAATAATCTATTTGATTGGACCCAGTATGTACAAATAATTATCATCAAGCATGCAGCCAATATAAAATATGGGTTATTTTACAGTTTTTTATAATAAGTTTTGGAAGTTTTGTGTGAGTTTCAATTACCTTTTGTTTTGGTTTAGATCTTAAATGTGTCCCAAAGTTTCATGTTTTATAAGCTTGGCATTAAGCCTGTGTTTATATGGGGAGGTGGTGGAACCTTTAGAGGTCGGTACCTAGTAGGAGGAAGGTAGAACATGGGAAGGATCCCCTTGAGGGACATAATGGGAGCCTGGCTTCTTCCTTTCACTCTGGGGGCTTTCTCACCTCCTTGAGGTGAGCATCTTTTTCTACCATATGCCTCCTGCCATGTTGTCCTGCCTCACCATAGGCTCAGAAACAGGGGATCCAGTTTACCATGTATCAAAGTCTCTAGAACTGTGAGTCCAAATGAATCATTTCTCTTTGTAAGGGGGGGCATTTTATCACAGCAAGAAATACCCTAACACACCCTTAAAATGTGTGTTAGTCATATTTCAGTTCAGGAGTTGCATGTGTCTATTGGCTATGAAGTCGAACAACACAGAGGTTGGGATATGAGATCAATTCTATAGGGTGAATTCTGTCTGTAGTATTTATTTATCCATTATTTGAGGGTCCCGTTAGCTGGCCATTGGGAAGAAAAGCGACATGGAGACCACAGATCATTTCTATGAAAGGGTGTGGTGATTGATTTTTCTACTTTAAGAAACTTGAAACAAACCAACGAAACAGGTTCAACCAATGGAAATTAGTAAGTCAAAGGAATGAAGCAGCCCAACAAATATTTACTGGTCATTGGGTTTATGTATAGCATATGCCTTTATAGAATCTACTCTAAAATACGGGGCAGACAGACATATCTGTATATTGAAAATGAATTAATATTAGATAGACATATCTGTACAGTGAAAATGAATTAATAATAGCATGAGAGAGCGCCAATGCAGCTGTCTGAAATAGAAAAAAAAAACAAGAACAACAGCAAAAACTTATCAGTACAGAACAACAACAATAAAAAAAAAACTTAGCAGTACAAAGAAATCAATATTAGAATTGAGAGGAGCCTTCCTGAATGAAAGTAGTAGGCTCAAGCTGAGCTTCACTGGACAGGCAGTTCTTGCCCAGGGCCAGGAAAATGTTTGCAGAAGCAAGGTGGTGAGAATGTTTAAAGACCTTGTTTTGTTTATTTGTTTTGTTGGATGCAAAACAAAAATCCAGATTACAAGAAAACTATTGCTACTCTTTTTATTATTCGTTTGTTATAGAAACAGTTACCTCATTGGGGTGGTAGGACCTTGTCAAATTAAGGCCACGACAAAAGAAATGGGAAAGTGCCCTTTGATATCTGAGCCTCATCTTTGCTGTTTCTTACTAATTCTGTGTTCACTGATTAAAAAAAAATGGGCACCTGGTGTTGCCCAAAGTCTACTTAAAAGTTTGGTGCACAGAGATAAAATCTAATTAAAACTCTATCTGTGCAGAATATTTCTTGGCCAAAGGAATAAAGGTCAGGCTGCAAGTTGGAGCCACATGAGGGGCTTCATTGCTAATGGGGAAGGTAAAACCACATGGTTTAAAGTAGATGAGCTGAGTCTAAGGTTTCAAACACTCTAAGAGAAAGAACATTATGATGTCAACCAGAGTTATGAAATCTTTATCTGGCAATCAGAGACTATTCTAATAGCCAGGGACTATAATATATACTGGGTGCCATGAGAATAAAAGTGAAGAAATAAGAACAAAGAATGCTTCTGTTTGCCTGGGTCAAAAATCCTTGTTTCATTCTTGATTTCACTTCTTTTTTTTTCATACCTTACCTATAATTTATAATCAAATCCTCTTGGAACTACTGTCAAAATATACCTCAAACCTGGCCGCTTTTACAGACTAATGCTGCTCCTGCTGTGGCCCAGGACACCTTTATCTCATGCCTCAGTGGTAACATTCTCCCTCTGCAACCTCCTTCCAGCAGGGCAGGATGCTTTGAAAAAAATGAGTCAGATGATATGACTCTTTTGTTCAGAATCCTCTGTTTCTTTCTCACTCAAAATAAAAAATGTGTATCTCTGCTTTCATCTAAAAGTCCTCCTATGACCTGTCTTCCCTCGCAGACCCAGTAACCGCCTCTCTGACTTTCTTCCATTTCCGTACTTGTTCACTCCACACACTGGGATGCTTGTTGCTTCTCAAAAATAACCCACACAGCTCACCTATGGGGCTTTGAAATTACTGGTTCCTCTCTCCGCTATGCTGTATGCCAAGCTATCCACAGAGCATGCCCCCCTCCCTATTCTAGTCTTCTCAATGATCCCCTCTCTAGCCAACACCTTTAATTTTGTTTTCCTTTTTTGTTCCCTCTTTGATACCTCCAATTCCCTTTAGTATCTAATTGTCTTCTTAGAATGCATTCCTGCCTAAAATTGTATGTAATTACTTGTTTATCACGTTGACTGTCTGTGACACTGAAATAAAAGCTTTAAGAGGAAAAAGATTTTTGCCTTATTATAGTCTATTCTCAGTACCTGAACAGTTGGCACCTAGAGTAGACAAAGAACCAACAGATTCTGAATGAGTGAGTAAATGGATGTTGCAGGGGGAACCAGAAAATGCGTACATCTCATATGATAACAGAAGGTGGTAGTCAAGAAATATTCAACAAAGTGTGAAATTAGAAATCTTAGAAATTTGTAGGATTGGTTTTTTGAGCAGCTGACCACCCAGGGGAGGCTTGTGGAGATACACAGAATAGCTGGAGGAAACAATTGAGGAGCAGAGGAAGTATCCTGTACTAGGGAGCCCTGGTTACAAAAGTGGGATATGAGACAAACATAGTGAATGCTTGCTCTTCCTTTCTTCCTTTCTTTCTTTGTTTTTTCTTTCTCTTCCTTCGTTCCTTTCTTCCTTCCCTCCTTCCTTCCTTCTCTCTTTCTCTTTCCTTCCTTCCTTCCTTCTTCCCTCCCTCCCTTCCCTCCTTCTTTCCTTTTCTTTTTCCTTCCTTCCTTCCTTCCTTCCTTTTTTTCTTCTTTTTTTTTTTTTTTTTTTTTTTTTACATAGGGGGTTTCTACCTTTGAACTATAGCTCCAACCCTTTTAATTTGGAAACAGGGTCTTTTATATCTCAGAGGGTCTTAAGTTTCTATAGCTGGCTTTTAACCTGAAATCATCAAGTCTCAGCCTCACAAGTACTGGAATTATAAAATCATTGTTTTCAAAAGTTACAAATACAGATGTACAACAAACCTAACTTTAAAAATAATTATCTTGTAGTTAACACTAATTTGTATCTCAATCACTCTCGACTGCCTTTTGACAAATAAATTAATCCTGGTCATTGTTGATCGGGACTGAGAAGTGTATACAAATGTCATGTCCACACTGTAGTTTATGTAAACATCAGCATTTACCAACCCGACTCTAGGAAAGAGAGAGCGGAGAGGAAATATTTTGAACACAAGAATTGTAAACCAGAGCAGATGCAATTGATGACTCTTAACCAAGTTACCTGAAGTTGTTCTTGTGTAAATCCCCTACCTTTGTGTTTTCTTTATGTGGATCAAATTAATAATTGTTTGTGTATAGGAAAATGCCAAATAAAACTGAAACATTCTTGAACAGGAAAAAGCCCTATGCAACTCGACTGCTTGTTTCCTACCTAAAGAAAAAGAAAGAGAAAATGGATAAGAGCTGGTAAGCCCGGTAAAACAAAAGTGTTATAGAGATGGTGAAAGATGTCCCTTATACAATGTGTTTACTTTTTCACATTCAACTGGGACTGTTAGCTCAAAAACATGCTAGTGCCAAACTCAGATTTTTACACAAAAAATAACTGTAAGTGTAACTCAATTAAGCATTACTTTAACCATTTAGAATCAACTGGCTTTCTATAGCCCCAAACGTTATACAACATTTACTAG